>NW_006399880.1:1779985-1786542 GCF_000299155.1 Elephantulus edwardii | reverse complement strand
TGTTGTTGTTGTTGTTATGTGCCATCGAGTCGCTTGTGACTCATAGTGACCCTATGTACAAGAGCTCTAAATGTTCTTCTATCCTGTGCCAAGCTAGCCATCTCAAACGCACTTATTCCCATCGCTCCAGTCACAGAATTGATCCATCTCATCGAGGGTCTTCCTCTCCTTCGTCGCCCCTCCACTCTGCCAAACATGATGTCCCTCTCCAAGGAACAGTCCCTCCTTGCAACATGCCCAAAATATGTCAGACGAAGCTTCAGAATCCTTAACTCCAAAGAGCCTTCCGACTTCACCCTCTCCAGGACAAACCTGTTTGTTCTCCTAGCAGTCCATGGTATATTCAACACTCTTCTCCAGCACCATAGGTCAAAGGCATCAATTCTCTTTCTATCATCCCTATTCACTGTCCAACTCTCTGATGCATAGCACATAATTGCAAAGCCTATAGCCTGGATCAGGCACACCTTAGTCTCCAGTCTGACGTTGTTGCTCTTCAGTACTCTTGAGAAGTACCTCACAGCTGACTTTCCCAATACAATTCGTCTCTTGATTTCCTGGCTGCTGTTACCACGAGTGCTGATTGTGGAGCCAAGTAAATTAAAACTGTTAACTCTCTCAATCCATACTGATGCTGCCAACTGGCCCAGTGGTGAGAATCTTTGTTTTCTTGATGTTGGGCTTCAGTCCATATAAGAGGTTGTAACAATAATTTTTAAAAGCTCAAACAGAAATTAAACAATATTGGTGAAGACATGGATAAATTGAAAACCTCATACATTGTAGGTTGGGCTGCAAAATGGTCCAGCTATTGTGGAAACAGTTGGAAGTTCCTTAAAACCACTAGTACATGTCAAAAGAATTGAAAACAGATGCTCAAAAACTTGTATACAAATGTTCAGACAGCATTGTTCATAATAGTAAAAAAGTAGAAAGAACTCCTGACAGGTGTCAGTGTTACAGCTAACGTTCACGCCTGGCATGCTGACCAGGTGGTGTTCTTTTAAGACCTCTCAACTGTCAAGTCTGTCCATGACTTCAAATGTGAGCAGCACACTTCGCGTCCTCATAACATCCTCACTTCTGTCCTCCCGGCTACAAATGTCCATCTTTCAAAATAGCAGCGATAAAATCAGCAATCTCCAGAAATTCCACTAATTTCTTACCAGGTGGCTCACATTGCTCCTTGGGGGTAAGTACTTTGTGAACATAATGAGCAGAACTCATAGAAACTGTTCTTAGGATTATAGGGAGTTTCATTGTTAGTGGTTTTTTAAAACGTAGCAAAAGTAAAACAAACAAAAAGATGCATGGAGGGTGCCTAAATATACTTTCCATGTCCCCAAAGTCAGTCAACACCCTTACATCTGCATCCTTGTCCAGGTTAAACTAACCAGAAATCTCATAAAATTTCCATAACCCCAACCACTCCAATACTTTCCCCTATGGTGGATGGATATTTTCAGGTTGGTAGGAAGTGGACTTTCCTGGCTTGGCTAGTCTTAATCTAAGAATCAGATCATTAGTATAATCTTTTAGGTTAGGTACAACAAAACAACACTTAAGATTACTGGGGGAATTCAAAGTCAAAGATATAATTCTTTGGGCAAAGTTAAGTTCTTTATCCTAGGGGTTTTCTTTTGGAAATTAAAATGCTTTGGAATGAGATAGTGGTGATGGTTGCACAATATTGTGGATGACTGAAAGTAACTGAGTTGTATACTTTAAAGCGGTAATGTAGTGAATTTTATGTTATGTAAATTTTAATCTCAAAAAATTTAAGAGATGGAGAAATTCATAACACAGAAATACAAATTAAAAGAAGGCAAGTGTGGCTATGTTAATGTTAGACAAAATAGATTTCAAAACAATGAAATTTATTATGGTTAAAAAGGAACACTGCACAATGACTAAGAGGAAATTCAGAAGGAAAAAAACTCTACCACAAACCAACTCTACAAAACCCCTAGTGATTCTAAATGTGTATAAAGCAATAATGCATCTGTTTTTGAGACTGTCAACAACTTCATCTTGCTTTGGTCCACAATTAACACCCTCCGTTCTAGCAGTCAGGAAATAAGGAGACACATTGCACTGCAAATATCTGTAGTCAGGGGTCTTTGCAAATTATTGAGGAATAATAATGTCAGTTTGAGGACTAAGGTGCATCTGGTTCAGGCCATAGTCTTTCTGATTGCAAGCTATGCATCTGAGATCTGAACAATGAATAAGATGGCAGAAAAAGAATTGATTCCTTTGAGCTGTAGTGTTGGAGAAAAACACAGAACACCTCATGGACAGACAAGAGAATGAACAGATAGGTCTTGGAGATGGTGTAGTGGAGTGCTCTTTGGAGGCAAGAATGATGAGGCTTTGTCTCACAAACTTTGGAAATGTTGCTAGGAGGTGCTAGTCCTCAGAGAAGGACAAGATGTTGGGAAGGGTGGAGGGTCAGTGAAGGAGAGGAAGACCCTTAACCAGTTGGATTGATATGATGACTGTTCCAATGGGCTCTTGTGTGTCTGGATGTGAGGATGTGTGAGGATGGCACAGGATATAGCAGGGTTCAGATCTTTTGTTCATAGGGTGCTATGAGTTGTGTTTGAGTTGGTGGCACCTAACGACAACAACAATAACAATAACATTTTTAAAAATTTTAGCTCTACTTCATTATGATCCTCACAGTCAAATGCCTTTGCATAGTCAAAACACAAATGGACATTCTTCTGGTATTTTTTTGCTTTCAGTCAGGATCCATCTGACATCAGCAATGATCTTGCTAGTGCCACTGCCTCTTCTATATCTAGCCTGAATTTCTGGAATTTCCATGTCAATGTACTGTTCTAGTCAGTTTTTAAGGATCTTCAGCAATATTTTTCTTGTATGTAATAGTAATGATATTATTTGATAATATTTATGTTCTGTGGGATTACCTTTCTTGGGAATGGGAACAAATATGAATCTCTTCCAATCAGTTGGCAGGCAGCTGTCCTCCAAATTTCCTGGCATAGACTGGTAAGCATATCAAAGACTGCCTCTGTTAGCTGAATCATATCGATTGGTATCCCATCAATTCTTAGGGCCTTATTTTTTTGCCAATGCCTTCAGTGCAGCTTGAACTTCTACCTTCATTACTATTAATTCTTAATCATGTGTTACTTTCCGAACTTTTTCAGTATTGACCAGTTCTTTTTAGTACAGTGAGTCTGTATATTTCTTCCATCTTCCTTTGAAGCTTCTTGATCATTCAAGATTTTGCTCATTTAATATTTCATTATTCCAACTCAAGGCTTGAATTGGTTTTTCAGTTCTTTCAACTTGAGAAATGCTGAGTGAATTTTTCTCTTTCTATTTTCTGACTCCAGCTTTTTCAACATTTATTGTAATACTTTGCTTTGTCTTCCTGAGCTGCCTTTTTAAGTTTTCTGGTAAGCTTTTTTTTTTAAAATTTTATACAGATTTGCATACAAAGTTCATAAAAATTGTATATGTCATTTTTCACACCGCATCTTTCCCCTTCATTTACCTATCCCTCGTCCACCCATCAAATTGTGTAACCCTATTATTAAGCCTCCTTCTACTCTCCTTGGATCCTTGTACCTGTTCTACAATAATGGTCTTATACAGTATTTGTCTTTATGAGACTGAGTTAGTTCACTTAGCACATAATGCTCTCCAGTCCCTCCCAAGTTAGGTAGTAATTTACAAGATCATTGTTCCTGTATGCTGCATAGTATTCCATTGAGGGAATGTACCATAATTTCTCAATCCATTCCATTGTGGTTGGACATCTGAGCTGTTTCCATGTTCTTGCGATGGTGACTAATGCTACTGTGAACATTGGTGTACAAGTCCCTGTTTTGGTCAGCTCTTTTATGTCACTGAGTTTTGATGCCAAAATTTAGCAAATGTTAGCAAATTGACTACTCTAGTATGTGGAAATGTATACTATATCATGGCTAAGTGGTATTTGTCCTGGGAATACTAGGCTGGCAAAAAGTTTTTAAAATTAACTAATGTCATCTAATGATTAACAGACTTTTGAAAATATATTTGCAGCTGAAGATTCCTTAATGTTTAAGGAAACCTTGTAAAATAGATTGTACAGTCTACTAGTTTTACTTTAAAATATTATATAACCCTCAATAAAGAAAGAAGATATAGAGAGGTATAGAAGGATTAGTGGAAATCAGAATTACAGGAAGTAGGAAAAGCGTGATTACATTGTGGGTAATGAAATAAATGTTATAGAACAAAATGTGCATGAAAGTTTGAATGAAAAACTTCTTTGCTTTGTAAATAGTTACTCAAATAACAATAAAGAGAAAAATGATTAAACTCCATAAAGTGAATATTAACATTAGGAGGAAAATTTCTTCTGTATAATCAATTACAAGATAATAAAAGGGCAAAATTTTCCTCAAAACAAAGCTCAAAAGACAGAAAGGAGAAAGGGAAAAAATGGTCATCTTTCTCCCTTAGAGCTGCTGGTGGATTCAAATAGCCAGAAAAGTACAACTTTTGAGTGACTAAGCCACCAGTGTGGCTAAACCATTATAGCTCCCTAGCACCAAGGAAAGTCCATTTGGATTCAGATCTTACCACACCAATGCTTTCAAAGGAAAAAATGGCAGTTCCAAAAAAGAGAGGGTAGGTATTCCAACTTGCTATCAGTGGCAACCTTCTGGGGTCCGGAATTTCCTATAGGAGAGAAAAATCAGTTAACACATTAATTCTCCTTTAACAGAGAGGTACTCTGAAAGTAGACTTGAAACTTTTAAATAGAAGTCAAGAAGTTGAAGAAACTTCAAAGAGAAGTAAGTAAGGATTAAAGTTGATATCAACACAGTATAAAACCCAAGAACCAGAGAACAGAAATATAGAGCAAGTATCAAGAGTATTGAGAGACAGTGTGTCATCAAGAGAGTTTGGTTTGTCAAGTCTAAAAAATTTTTGTACACAATAGATCAATATCATCCTAAAGTTTTCAAGTACACCTTTGAATGCATAGTGATCACAAGAGTGGGAAATACTATAGCAATAGGACATCAGTCTAGGTAAGTAAAGGGTCATAAAAGAGAAGAGACTGCCAACAAGATGGATTGACCCAATGACTGGAACAGTGAGTTTAACCCAGCAGATTATGAGGATGGTACAGGATTGAGCAGGGTTTTGTTCTCTTGCACATATGATTGTTCAGAGTTGGAGTTGATTTGACGACATCAAAAAACATCATTAGATTGATATTCTCATTAACTCAAAGCATTGTTTGAAAATAAGAGTATCATTGGACAAATTGAGACTCATAACAACTCTATGGGACTGAGTAAAATCGGTCCATTCAGTTTCTGAGGTAGTAAATGTTCACGGCAGCAAATTGTCCACCTCTGTCTTGTGGAATGACTTGTTATTGTTGTTTTTGTGTACTGTCAAGCCAGAATTGACCTATAGCTGTCTCTTCAGCATGTTTTCAGAGGCAGTTAATCCCATGGGTAGAGACTGCCCATCTTTCTCGTGCACAACAACAACTGGTTTTGGAGCCATGTGCCTTCAGGATTTCAGTGCTGTTTCTTAACAATTGACCAATGGTTGACCTCTCAAAACTATGCCATCAGGGGTCCTTACAAATGAAGAAATTATCTGGAATATATATTTTACATATCCTGTACCTTGTTTCTGTGTACCTTAGAGTCAGAACCTTAGAATGTGTAAATTACAGACCTATTACTTTACTTGGATAGCCTGTGGAACAGTCCACATTGAGTCAGAGAAATCTCACAACAAATTCAATTTTGTAGAAATCATAAATGCTGCCTAAAACTATTTTAAAATATGACTATTCTTACTAAATTCCATACACATTTCCAGTTTTTAGCTTTTTGAAGAGTATTTAAAAGGTATTGGGTATACCAAGGGCTCCAGGAGTTTAAATTTTGATGCAATTTTAGCTTTCATAAAACAAAAGTCATACGTGCATTGTCAGTAATCATAGATCTGTTCCAATCAATTAACTAGGTACTTTGGGGGCGGGGATCACTGCTATTTTGCTAGACCATGCAGGATCATTTAAGCTAAAGTGGAAGGGAGCAGGACAGCTGTAGCAGCTTGAGTGAGGTGGAAGAGACAGTGCTGGAAGGGAAAAGCCAAGGCTTGTTGGTTTCCCTTTCAGGTACTTTGGGGAGATCACTGCTATTTTGCTATATCATACAGAACCCCTTAAGCTCAAGTGAAAAGGAGCAGGACAGCTGGAGCAGCTTGAGGGAGGCAGAGGAGTCAGTTCTGGAAGGGAAAAACCAAGGCTCCTGGTTTTCCATTAAGGTACTTTGGGGGGTGGAGGGCACTGCCTCTCCTCTCTGAAGGCCTTGGGCCAAGAAGGAAACATAAATACACAGCCTTTCACAAAACATTGTCATCCACTATATAGTTACAAGGACTTAACATCTACTAAAATAAAACCACCCAAAACAAACAAATCTCACATAATATTAAGAAAGCAGCAGTCTGTCTTAGTTAGCATTGTTGTTGTTATGTGCCGTTGAGTCGTTTGTGACTCATAG
>NW_006399880.1:1736148-1776070 GCF_000299155.1 Elephantulus edwardii | reverse complement strand
TGGTCAAACATTCTTCTAAGTGGTATAGTTCTGGTCTGTCCATTTGCTGTACAGAGGTAAATCATGGTTACTGTGATGCTAAACACTGTGACACTGATGAATCAAATGTGATAATGGTTACCCATGGTGGACAGTGTTTGGTGGAGCTCCTTGATTAAAACAAGCTTGGAAGTAGGAGTGGCATCCATTTCTGAAATAGCTTGCCTCCAGAAACTCTATGAAATTGGAGAACATGCTAGTGGCACAAAAAAAGTAGAACTGAAGAGATGGAACAGAGGGTCAGTGAGTTGGAAGGCAAGCGCTTCACTGAAAACACACTAGAAGAAAAATCAGAGATGAGACATAAAGAAAATGAAGAAAACATTAGAATAATGTAGGATGACATCAAATGGAATAACATACATTTCATTGGAATTTCAAAACAAGGTGTGACAGGGAAATCACTGAGAAAATTGTGGAGGAAGTACTAGAAGAAAACGTCTCAGGTATTTTGAAGAATGGGGAAATGCACATTCAAGAAACACAATGAACACCAATTAGACTAGACCCCAAAAGAAAAACATCAAGACATATCATGGTCCAGTTTTCCAAATTAAAAGATAAGAACAGAATTCTAAAAGCAGCATGAGAGAAAGAAACAAAGAGTCACCTACAAAGTGGTAACAATTACATCAAGTTCTGATTTCTCAGCAGAAACCTTGAAAGTTAGAAGAAGATGGGATAACATATACAGAAAGCAATTGCCAGCAAAGCTCTTCATCAAATATGAAGGAAAAATCAGAACCTTTGCAGAAAAGAAGGAACTTAAAGAATTTCTGAAAACAAGACCAAAAACTACAAGAAATTTTAATAGAAGTCCCTTACATGGAGATGCCAGAGGAAAGTGTGTGGACCATAATAACTAGAAACAAGAGAAAAAGAAACATAGCAACATGGCAAAAATAAAACCTGGCCTGACAATAGTCACACTTAATGTGAATGGACTAAATGCACCAATTAAGAGAAAAAGAGTAGCAGAATGCATAAAAAAACAAAGCCCATCAATGTGTTGCCTACAAAAGACACATCCAAATAAAGGAGGAAAAAGACAGACTCAAAATCAAAGGCTGGGAAAAAAATTTACCAAGCAAAAGGCAACCTCAAAATAGCAGGATGGCAATACTAATCTCTGATAAAGTAGATTTCAGAATGAAAACCACCATAAAAGAAAAGGAAAGGCATTACATACTGAGTTTGGAAGCAAGAGTGGCATCTGTTTCCTAAACAACATGCCTCTGGAAACTGTATAAACTTTGATAAATGATGATAGTTATAGAAAGGCTTCAAGCCTTTTGTTCATAGGGTCACCATGAGTCATGCTTGACTTGACAATAATCATTATCATCATCATCAACAACAACAATGAGAAAGGCACAATAGATCAAGAAGACATAACCTTGGTCAACATTTATGCATCAAATGATAGACCTGCAAAATACATTAAAAAAGTTAACAGAGTTGAAGAAAGAAATAGACAACACCAGAGTAGTGGTAGGAGACTTCAACACAACACTATCACCAAAGATAGGTCAAACTAAAAGAAACTCAACAAAGATGCAGAAGACCTAAACTACACAATTGCCAACTTAAAATTGTGGATATATTCAGGGAACTTCACCCAACTAAAACGCAATTCACTTTCTTCTCAAGTGCACATGGTAAGTTCTCCAGAATTGATCACATATTACCACACAAAACAAGCCTCAACAAATTGAAAAACATTGAAATAATACAAAGTATCTTCTCAGATCAAAATGCCATAAAACTAGAAATTAACCACAACATGGTAAAGCTTACAAAGTCACCCATGTGGGAGCTAAATGACTCTCTGCTAGAACATGATTGAGTTATAAAAGAAAGAATGAAATGAAAAAGTTATTTGAAACAAATGAAAATGAAAATACAACCTACCAAAACCTCTTTGATACAACGAAGGCAGTACTCAGGGGCAGTTCATAGCAATAGGCACACACATAAACAAAGAAGAAAGAAGAAAAATCAATGATCTAACTCAACACCTTCATGAAGTAGAAAAAGAAAACCAATCTAACCCTACAGCCTCTAGAAGAACAGAAATTATCAAGACAAGAGCTAAAATCAATGAGATAGAAAATAGAAAAACAATTGAAACCATCAATAAGACCGGGAGCTGATTTTTTGAAAGAATCAATAAAATTGACAAACCACCGGCAAACTTAACGAAAGAAAAAAGAAAAGAAAAGACACAAATAACTCAATTAAGAAATGATGGAGGCGACATCACAACAGAATCAGATGAAACTAAATTGACAATACCAGAATACTATGAAAAGCTATACTCTAATAAACTTGAAAACCTAGAGGAAATGGACAAATTCCTTGAAATTCATTCCCTACCCACATTGACAAGGACAGATACAGAACACTTGAACAGATTCATTACAAAAGAAGAAATCGAAAAGGTCATAAAAAGACTTCTCCATAAGAAAAGTCCCGTGCCAGACGACTTCACAGCTAAATTCTACCCAACATTCAGAGAGGATCCATCACCAATTCTACATAAACTACTTAAAAAAATAAAAAAAAGAAGGAACACTCTCAGAGTTATTCTATGAAGCAAGCATAACCCTAATACCAAAATCAGGCAAAGATATTACCAAGAATATATAGATCAATATGTCTTATTAATATAGATGCAAACATCCTTAACAAAATCCTAGCTAATAGAATCCAAAAGCACATAAAAAAAAAATAATCCACCATGACCAAGTGGGATTCATAACAGGTAAACAAGGATGGTTCAATATAAGAAAATCAATCAAAGTAATTCACCGTATTAACAAAGAAAATAATAAGAACCATAACAAGATACCATCTTACTCCAGTACCAGTGGCAAAGTTTAACAGGACAGCAAGTAATAAATGTTGGAGAGGAAGTGGTACAACCACTCTGGAAGGCAGTTTGGTGCTTCCTCAGAAAGCTAAACATAGAAATTCCATATGACCCAGCTTTTCCATTGTTTGGAATATACCCCAAGAAAATGAGAACTGAGACTCAAATGGAAACTTGTCCTCTAATGTTCATAGCAGCCTTATTCACCATCGCAAGAACATGGAAACAGCCCAGATGTCCAACCACGTATAATGAATTGAGAAGTTGTGGTGCATTCATACAATGGAGTACTATGCAGTATGCAGGAGCAATGATTTTTAAAATTACTCCCTAACTTGGGAGGGACTGGAGAGCATTAGCTGAGTGAACCAACTCAGTCCCACAAGGATAAATACTGTATAAAATCATTACTGTAGAATGAGTATGAGGATCCAAGGAGGGAGAGGGTGGAAGCAAAGGGGTGAGCATGGGAGGGGGTTGGGGTGTTAATCATAGGGTTGCACAGTTCGATGAGTGGAGGGTTAGGGAAATGGGTAGGATCTTTTGTGAAAAACATATTCAAACTTTGTAAATAAATCAGTATAAGATTTTAAAAAGGTCACAATTAAAAAATAAAAGCACATAAAACAAAAAACAATCACAGAGAAACAATTAAAGAAAATCAGAAAGGCTATAAAAGTGATTTTTAGGAAAAATCAATGATTATAATGCAACTTGTCAGAGACATTTTAATTGACATCATGATAGATTTACTGAGACTCTTTGTTTAAACCTCTGTGACCAATTATTAATTTGTTTTCTTTCTCTCTCTTGGGTTCCGTAAGTATAATTTCAGGTATCTGGACCTGAAGCCTACAGGCAACTCAGAAAGTCTTAGCTGTGGTAGACAAACCTGCTTTTTAATTTTCCCTTTGCTGCTTTCCAGACATTGTATGTACAATTTGTAATTCAACAAACAGAATACTTCCTTCTTCACACACACACACACACACACACACACACACACACACACACACACACACATTTCTTTTAAAGTCAATATTTAAGATAAAATACAGGTGTTGGTGGAACAATATAAAAGAGGAGATACAGAAGAAGGAGGTTTCATAGAGATGTGCTGTGGAGGGAAGCTATCTAGGGGTGGGGATTAGACTGAATAAGGAGGAATACACCTCCATCCTCAGGGGTTTCCCAGGTGTCTGCTATGTACACAAAGCCTTTGCCCACAGAAAGAATCATGTATACAACATGCACTAACCTGGGCAATGAACTGGGCAATGATGATCAGACTGACGAACATGCTGACATTGGCCAACAAGGAGAAGACAGTCAGGACCCTGAGATTCCGGATGACAACCAGAAGTAACAGGAAGGGCAAGAAGGCGAGCATGTAGAGCCGAGAATCCATGGTAGGTGTCAGCATCACAGTCTCATCATCAGAGCAGTTGTTGGTTGTACCATTAATGGCTTCCACAACCTGAAGAAGTAAAGGGCAAGCAAGAGGGAGAGATGCTAAACGTTCTGACCATGTAGTTAGCCCATAATCCAACACCCTCAGAAAGAGTAAGAGCATTTCATCAGTGAAGGAGATTTAGGCTTCTTACCCTGAATTCTTTGTGTAGTATTTCAGAAAAGTCAATACAAACAACCTTAAGAAGAAAGAAGTAACTAGGTCATATCAGCTATAGGGTTGGCTTTTGGCATTTCAAAATCCATTCCACCTGATTTTAATTTCTTTTTAGAATTACTGCTTTCTATTCAATATACCCTTAGAAGATTTTAATCATAATCATATGGCACAGCTAAAGGATATTGACGCAAACATTCAGACTCTACCCTAGGAATCTGAATGTAAATGTGTCCAGTTTCAGAAGTCTGGTGGGCTGGGTGTGTCTGGGAGTTAAAATAATTTTGGGGCAGTGTGGAGGGGTCAGATTTTCACCCAAGCTAAACAGAACATAGGATTATGTCATACATTATCTAGTCAGAACTGACCTATCTATAGTTGACTCTCCAGCAAATTTTCAGAGGAAGAGATTACTCATCCTTATGTCATGGAGCAACTGGTAGATTCAAATCATACAACTTCCTTACCTCCAGGCCACCAGAACTCCCTGACATATGGATGTTGTTGTTATGTGACATTCACCTGCCTGCAACTCACAGCAACCCTATGTACAAAAATCCTAAACCCTGCTCTATCCTATGTTAAAATTACAGAACTAGAATGATTCTGGTAGTGTAACTCCAAATTCTTTAGTCTTGCACGTTAATTGCCCAGCTTTTGTATACCTATAAGGCAATTTAAAATATCATGTGTTAGTTCACATGCACCTTAATTATCAGTGACATCTCTACTCTTTAGCACTTTAGAGAGGTTCTTGGCAGCAGATTTCCCCAATGTAATATGTCACTTGATTTATTATCAGTTGATTTCTTGACTGCTGTTTCCATGAGGACTGATTGAAGATTAAAAAAAAAATGAAATCTTTCACAACTTCACTTATCATGGTTTTGCTTATTGGTCCAGTTGAGAAGATTTTTTTTCATTTCGTGTCGTGAAGTAACCCATACTGAATCTGTTGTAACCCATACTGAAGCCAGCCTCATTGTCTCTGTCACATTTGAGACTGTTGCTACAGTCACTGTGTCAGTCCATCTTGTGATGTTCTTTCCCTTTTTCTCTGACTCTCCACCTTTCCAAGCATAGTGTTCCTTGCCAAGGAATAGTCTCTCCTAGCAACATGTCCAGCACAAAGTATCTGATAGTCTTGTTATGCAAGTCATACAATTCTCTACAGAACAACCCTGGTTAATTGAGCTATACAAGTTAAAAAAAATTAAATTGGAAGTTATTGTTCTATCTATATTTACATTTTTCTAAAACAGTGAAAAACAGTAAGAAAATATAAACCAAAGCAAAATAAATGAGGTCAAATCAATTATAACTTAGGAAAACCTTCCATTGACTTTCTGAGGCTGTAAATCATCTTACGTTCTTGTTTTTTCAGATTCCATGCTACAATAGGAAAAATACCCAGAACATTTGCCAGTCATTCAAGGCCCTCTTTTAATAGCTCAGATAAACTCTTACAGCTCTTCCTCATCAACACCCTTTTTAACTAAGCTTGCCAGAGTTTCCTTCTCTGTGTAAGTCCTATAAATTCCTGCCTTAGGATCTTACTCTGTCCCTCTCTTACCTGGCTGCTTCAAATGTTTTAAGTGTCTTTAAGGACCCAGATCACCTGCACTCCCTTTGGTAGGCTTCTATTGGCATTGTGATCTTTTCTTCCCCTACGCAGTGGGATAACTATCATTTCTCCCATTTAATTGACAGTGATGGGACCTACCATCTGCGAATGTTGTTAATAATGTTCTAATCTGACATATATTGATTTATCATTTGTTACATGTACTAGAATATGCCCTGGTTAGTCACTCACTACACTCCCTGAGAAAGTGCTTGCTTTGTCTCTAGGCAGGTGAGCGAAGATATGCAGAGATGTCTTTCTGAAGAGCAAATCGACAATGTGTTTTCAGGAACTTCAAACAATCAAACTCTTTGACTCGTATTTTCACATTAAGAAATATGTAGTAGGGAAACAAAGGTGTATGTGCCACTGCAACAGCTGATTACCCAATAAGTCAGGTAAACACGAGTCCAGTGGTGTCTTCCCACTAATCTGCAGTTCACGATTTCACCTAATCTGGTCATGTCAAAGACACAGAAAGGCCCATGTGAGCCTACACACCACAGATTCACTAGTGGTTCACTAGTGACAGAGTAGCACTGTCTATAAGGCTTCCTATTCTGTAACCTTTACTGAAGCAGAAGGCCAGATCGTTTCTCTCATGGAGTAGCTGAGGAGTCTCATATTAGCCAAATGCTTAACCGTTGTGCTTTCAGGGCTTTATCAGTGAATCACCAGGTCTCCTTCCAATAAAACTCAAAACTACACCATTGCCATGGAGTTGCAGGAACCTTGTAGGACAGGGTAGAACAGCCCATGTGGTCTCTAAGGCTGTAAATCTTTTTAGTAGCAGACTATCTCATCTTTCTCCCACAAAGCTGCTGATAGGTTTAAACCACTGATCTTTAGTTTTGCAGGTAATTTTCTTACCTACAATACCACCAACCCTTCTCTTACCACAATGATTAAAAAAAAAAACACACCACAAAAACAACAAAACAAACCACTGCCATTGAATAGGACTGATAGTGATTCCACAGAGAGAGTAGAACTCTAGATGAACTCAGGATAGCAGCCAAGCTCTTAACCACTGGACCATGTAAAGATTAAATTTGTTGCCATTGAATTGTTTTCAACTCATAGGTATGAGTGGCATTGTTGTTGTTGTGTGCTGTCAAGTTGGAACCAATTCATAGCTGACCCTCCAATACATTTTCAGAGGAAATCATTCTATAGGAGGTTACCCATCCTTTTCCCACAAAGCAACTGGTGGGTTCAAATCACATGCCTTTGGGATTGCAATGCAGCTTTTTACCACTAGGCCTCCAAAGCTACCTAGGTTGTTATGTTGTTATGCATGTTGTTATGCACCATTGAGGTGCCTGTGACTCAGCGACCCTGTGCCCAACAGCTCTGAAACCAGCCCTGTTCTGAGCCAGTCTCACTGACTACAACACACCTACCCTTCCAACTACTGTGTCAATACATCTCGTCCGGGGCCTTCCTCTCCTGTGCATGCAGCCTTAGAAAGCCTTGGAAGGAAGTTCTATTATTCTATCTTACAGGGATGCTAGGATAAAAAGACACACAACGTTGTTCTTAGCTCATCAAATTGGAATGAATAATACTGCCTCTTCAGCAAGTTTTCAGAGAGCTCTGATAACCTTAGTATGGAGTTGCTCTGGTCTATCTACCACCAAGGTCTCTCTATTACCAGAGTCTTGCTGACACAGCCTTGCTCAAGACTTGCTCTCAAACACAGCTCATAGCGACCCTATGAACAAAAGGTCTGAGCCTTTCTATAACTATAGTCATTTATCAAAGTTCATAGACTTTCCAGAGGTTTGTTATTTAGGAAGTGGATGCTACTCCTGCTTCCAAACCTGTCTTCAACTGGAAGCTCCATCAAACACTGTCCACCATTGGTAACCATTATGGCATTTGACACAACAGTGGCACAAGGTTCAGCATCACAGCAACCCCAAGTTACCTCACTACAGTGTATTGGCAGAAGAGTGTTGTGCCACTTAAAAGAATGTCCCTCCAAAATATAACAACAACCAAATTTTAAACACAAAGGCCCTCCCCAAGATCTTGTTAACTGTAAACACTAGGCTTAAATAAAAAACAACCAATTTAGTATGTTTTTGTTGTTATGTGCCATTGAGTCCCTGGGGCATATAGCAACACATAGCAGCTGTACAATATCTTTGAACGCTGTCCTGTCCAGAGCCAGTCTCACTAATTCTGGCACACTAACCCCTTTTGTCCCAGATACTGTATCAATCTATCTCATCCTGGGTCTTCCTCTCCTGCACTGTCCTTCCACCCTTCCGAGTATGACGTCCTTCTCCAAGGACCAGTCTCTCCTGGCCATATGCCCAAAGTATGTGAGACAGAGCTCCAAAATCCTAGCCTCCAAGGAGAGACTTGATTTCACCCTCTCCAAGACAGACTGATTTGTTTTCTTGGCAGCTCATGTGGCTTAGTGGCAAGAAGCTGCGCTGCAATCGCGAAGGCATGTGGTTTGAGTTCACCAGCTGCTCCACGGGAGAAGGATGGGCAATCTCCTCCCTTTTGATTAACTGTCTATGAAAACCCTCTGGAGGGTCAGCTTGGTTGGTTCTGACACGATGGCACACAACAAGAACAATAACCCAGAGATAGGCAGTTTGAATCCACCAGCACAAGAAAGATGAGCAAAGATGTCCCGTGTGATTAACTGTCTCTAAATGCCTCTTGGAGGGTCAGTTGTGAGTAAGTTCCAATTTGATGGTAAATAAAAACAACAACAACAACAATGCACAAAAGAAAGATTGCCCATTTTCTCCCTCAGAGTCGCTGGTGGATTCAAACCTCCAGAGAGGCATACCCTTTGGGTTAGCCGTGCAACTCCCTACAGACTATGTGCCTTTTAACATTGCTGCTGTTGGGTGCCGTCGAGTCAGCGCTGCCTGATTATTACCCTGATGTACAACAGGATGAAACACTGCTTAGCCCTGTGCTCTCCTCACAATTGCTGCTATTGAGACCATTACTGAGCATGCACCCATTGCTGCAGCCACTGTGTCAGTTCAGCTAAGTGAGGCTCTTTTTCCTTTTTGTTAAGCCTTCTACTTTACCAAGAACACTATCTTTTTTCCAATTATTAGTCACTCCTGACAGCATGCCCACAGTTTGTCTTTCCATCCTCGCCTCTAAGGAACATTCGTGTTGCACTTCCTCTGAGATAGATTTGTTTGTTGTTTTGCAAGTCCATGGTATATTCAATATTCTTTGCTGATGCCACATGATTCAAAGGTCTCAATTCTTCTTTGTTTTTCCTTATTCACTGCCCAACTGTCATAGGCATATGAAGCAACTAAAATACCACAGCTTGGGACATGTGAAATTTAATTCTTTTATGTGACATCCTTGCTCCTTCTGATTCCCCCGGTTTAATCAATATCTTGTCTGGTTTCTTGACTACTGCTATCATGAAGGTTTATTGTGGATCCAAGTAAAAGGAAATCCTTATAAATTCCATTCCCCCACCCTGTTTATCATGTCTAATGGTGCAGTTGGGAAGATTTTGTTTTCTTTATGTTGAGATGTAATGTGTGTGGTGTTATTTACAGCAAGTTGTGCTGTCAACCCATAGGCTGCTTATCTCTAAGGTTCAAATCCACCAGCAGCTCTTTGGGAGAAAGATGGTCTGTTTTCTCTCATTTCCATTTACAGCCCTGGAATTCTGATGAAGGGTTGCTATGGGTCTGAACCAACTCAGCAGGCAAAGAATTTGATTCCATATTGAAAGCAACAGACTCCAATCATCATCAGTAAATGCTTCAAGTCTCCTTCCTATTTAGCAAGGGAAGTTGCATCCTCTGCACATTCCACGCTTGATGAGTCTTCCTTCAGTCCTGATGCCACATTCTTCTTCATATACTCCAGCTTTTCACATAGCCAAATGTCTTTGCATAGTCAATAAAACACAAGTAAACATTTTTCTGGTATTCTCTGCTTTTAGCCAAAACATATCTGATGTCAGAAATGATATCCTGCATTCCACATCCTCTTCTGGATCCTGTTTGTATGTCTGCCAGAACAAAAATGTACTTTACACATAACAGAAGAAAACGATGGATGCCTGGAGCCCTCGGAGTGTTGTAGTTAAGACCTGTGCTATTAACCATAAGGTTGATTCAACTCCAAAAGCTTTTCCATCAAAGAGAGATGAGTCAGTCTCATCTTGTAAATTTATACAACCTAAAAAACTTGTGTTGTTAATATCATCAGGTAGCTATCTAGTCAACTCCAACTCATAACCACTCAAAGAATATGAGATGGAAAAGTGTGTTATACTATACCAATCTCACAATCTCAGTCATGACCAAGTTCATGGTTGCAGTCACTGTGCTAATCCACCTCATTAATGGTCTTCTTCCCTTTGGATGCTTTTGTTATTGTTGTTGTTGTTGTTATATGCCATTGAGTCACTTGTGACTCATACAGACTTATGTATAATAGCCCTGAAAGTGGCTCTCTTCTGTGCCAAACTTATTGTCTCTGATCTGACACACCGACCCCACCCTCATTACCCGTCACCGAATCAATACATCTCATTGAGGGTCTTCCTTTCTTGTGCCCCACCCTTCCAAACATGATATCCCTCTCCAAGGACTAGTTCCTCATTGCAACATGCCCAAAGTATGTCAGATGAAGCCTAACAATCCTTGTCTCCAAAAAGCAGCCTGGCTTCACCCTCTCTAGGATGAACTTGCTTCTCCTAGCAGTCCATGGTATATTCAACACTCTTCTCCAGCACCACAGTTCAAAGGCATCAATTCTCTTTCTATCATCCATAGTTCTTGCCCAGCTCTCTGATGCATAGCAAGTAATTGCAAAGACTACAACTTGGATCAGGGACACCTTAGTCTCCAGACTGACATTGTTGCTCTTTAGTACTCTGGAGAGCACCCTGACAGCAGACTTTCCCAATGCTGTTCATCTATTGATTTCCTGGCTGTTAAAGCAAGCAAACTAAACTGTTAACAATCTCAATCTCTTCATCATCTATCATGATGCTGCCAATTGGCTCAGTGATGAGAATCTTTGTTTTCTTGAGGTTGAGCTTCAATCCATATTGAAGACTGTAGTCCTTGACTTCTGCAGCAAGTGCTTCAGGTCCTCCTCAGTTTCAGCAAGCAGGGTTCTGCCATTTGCATCACACAGGTTGTTGATTAGTTTTCTTCCAATCCTGATGCCACACTCCTCTTCATAGAGCCCAGCCTCCTGGATAATCTGTTCTGCATATAGATGGAAAAGGTTTGGAGCTAGGACACATCCCTGGCATACAGCCTTCCCAATTTTGAACCATACAGTATTTCCTTGCTCTGTGCTAACAGCTACCTCCTCGTCCAAGTATAGGTTTCACATAAGCACAATCAAATATTCTGCTTTTCCCATTGTTCTCAGAGTTAGCCACAGTTTATTGTGATGTACACAGTCAAATGTTTTAAGGTGCCATCAAGTCAAGTATGGCTCACAGTGACCCAATGAACAAAAGATATGAATCCTGTCCTATACTGTGCCATTCTCACCATCTCTGATAGATTTGGGCCCATGATTGCTGTCACCATGTCAATTCCACTGTGTTGGGGTGTCTTCCTGTTTTTCACTGACCCTCCACCTTTCCAAGCATGATATCCCTATTCAAGGAATAGCCTCTCCCAGTAACACGTTCAAAGTATGTGAAATGAAGCATCACTATCTTTGCCTCAGGGTTGTACTCTGGTTCCAATTTCCCTAAGACATATTTGTTTGTTTGTTTTTTCAGTCCCTAGGATATTCAATACTTTTCTCCAACACCATGACTCAAAGCCATGGATTTTCCCTCTGTCACCCTTATCCATTGTCTAGCTCTCAGATGCATAGTAAGTGATTGGCTTTGATCAGGCACACCTTGATCCTCAAAGGAGAATAAAAGAGAAAGAGAAGGTTTAAAATCAGGAAATAATATGTGTTGCTAAGTTTTATGTTCCCTAGTACGTGCTGACTCAGCTTGGTTACCACTCCCTGAATACATGCTGTACCTGGCCCAGAGCCTGGACACCGATGTTGTTATGGTGGTGGTGGTGGTGTTAAATGCTGTTGAGTCTCAGATGACTCATAGCAACCCTATGAAGGAAAAACCTGAACACTTGTATAACTTTCATTGTTTCTTCATATTCATAGAGTTTCTGGAGGCAAGCTATTTTGGAAGTGGATGCCACTCCTGCTTCTAAGCTTGTTTTAATTGGGAAGTTCCACCAAACACTGCCCACCAGGGGTAACCATTATTGCATTTGACACATTAGTGTCACAATACTGAGCATCACAGTAACCATGAGTTATCTCTGTACAGCAAATAGACCAGTGCTAAACCACTTAGAAGAATGTGAGTACACTTTCACCCTAATCATCACCAGAACCAGCAAAAAAACCAAAAAACCCCTCTGTAGAATCCATCTGCTGCAGACGAATTTCAACCTGGATTCCAGCCCCCCATGAGAAGTCAGAAACAATGACTCCCAAATGTTAAAACATCCCAACTGCCAAACACAGTAAACTTGGTGTAACCCCGATGGCCAATCTCTATATTTAAACCCGATCTTTGCGTGCCCTCATGGTTAGAATGGTTTGGGTATTAGCTAATGTTCCTGACCTGCGTGTAATAAAAGGTTTGTGTGGATCACGACAAGCTGTGGCTGACTCTGAGAGGAATGGGAATCCCAGAACATTTGATTGTGCTAATGCGAAACTTATACTTGGACCAAGAGGCAGTTGTCAGAACAGAGCAGGGAGACACTACATGGCTCAAAATCAAGAAGAGGGTTCACCAGGGATGTATTCTGTCTCCATACCTTTTCAATCTGTATGCAGAGCAAATCATCCGAGATGCTGGGCTATATGAAGAGGAATGTGGCATCAGGATTGGTGGAAGAATCATCAGCAACCTGTGTTATGCAGATGACACAACCCTGCTTGCTGAAACTGAGGAGGACCTGAAGCGCTTGCTGCAGAAGATCAAGGACTGCAGCCTCCTATATGGACTGAAGCTCAACATCAAGAAAACAAAGATTCTCACCACTGAGCCAATTGGCAGCATCAGTATGGATGGTGAAGAGATTGAGATAGTTAACAGTTTTAGTTTTCTTGGCTCCATAGTCAATACTCTTAGGTACAGCAGCCAGGAAATCAGGAGGCAAATTACATTGGGAAAGTTGGTTGTGAGGGACCTCTCAAGAGTACTGAAGAGCAACAATGTCAGACTGGAGACTAAGGTGCACCTGATCCAGGCTATAGTCTTCGCAATTATGTGCTATGCATCAGAGAGTTGGACAGTGAATAGGGTTGATAGAAAGAGAATTGATGCCTTTGAGCTGTGGTGCTGGAGAAGAGTGTTGAATATACCATGGACTTCTAGGAGAACAAGCAGGTTTGTCCTGGAGAGGGTGAAGCCAGAATGCTTCTTGGAGTCAAGGATTCTGAAGCTTCATCTGACATACTTTGGGCATGTTGCAAGGAGGGACTGGTCCTTGGAGAGGGACATCATGTTTGGCAGAGTGGAGGGGCGGTGAAGGAGAGGAAGACCTTTGATGAGATGGATCCATTCTGTGACTGGAGAGGTGGGGATAAGTGCATTTTAGATGGCTAGGTTGCCACAGGATAGAAGAACATTTGCTCTAAATGTACAAGAGCTCTTCTTGTACATAGGGTCGCTATGAGTCTCAAGCGACTCTATGGCACATAACAAGAACAACAACAGCAACAACACAATCTCCAATATTGGATGAGTGTTTAAATCTTGCATTTTCTGCCATAAGTATCATCTACATAAGTTGTTAATGTATCTTCCTCTGGTCCTGATTGCACATTCTTCTTCATACAGTGCAGCTTCACAGATTATATGCTCAGCATACAGTTTGAGTAGGTATAGAGAAAGGATTCAGGCCTGATGTACACTTTTCCTGATCGTAAACATTTTCTTGCTTTATTTATACAATAGTTTCTTGGTCTAGGTTTTATATGAGCAAAAGTAAGTGTTCTGAGATTCCCATTCTTCCTAAAGTTAGCCCTTTCTAAACCCAGCTTGAATTTCTGGTTTTTGTCAATGTATTGTTCCCGCCATTTTTTTATGATCTTCAGCAATATTTTGCTTTAATGTGATATTACTGATATTGTTCCATAATTTCCATATTATACTAAATCACCTTTATTGGGAACAGGAACAACTATGGATCTCTTCTAGTTAGTTGACCAAGCACCTATCCTCCAAATTTCCTAGTATAGTCTGGTGAGCACATCCAGAGTTGTTAGCTGAAAAACATCATTCAATATCCTATTTATTTCTGGAGCCTTATTCTTTGACAGTGTCTTCACCATAGCTTAAATGTCTATTTTTGTCACCATTGGCTTTTTTTTTCTTTTTCACCATTGGCTTTTGTTCATATGGTACTTGCTGAAATTTTTCAGTGTCAATCTTTTTCTGTGTGTGCACAGTGAGTCTGTGTATTCTTTCCATATTCTTATAATGCTTCCTGGGTCATTCAAGATTTTTTCCATAGCATCTCTAAGTATTGCAACTCGGGACTTGAATTTGTTTTTTCAGTTTTTAGAGCCTGGGGAAAGTTCAGCAAGTTCTTCTCTTTTTATTCTCTGACTCCAGCTCTTTGCACATTTCATTATAATACTTTTTGTCTCTCAAGCTACCTCTCCTTTCCCCAGTAAGTCTTTTTCGATGGCCTCATTTCTCATGACAACATGCCCAAATATTTGACATGAGGTTCATCTTCCTTGCCTCTAAGGACCACACTGGTTGTACTTCCTTCCAAGACAAATTTGTTTGTTCTTTTGACAGTCTTCCACTTATTGCTGTGGAGTTGGAACCAACTCATAATTGATTTTCTAGTCAGTTTTCAGAGACTGTGAATTGCATGGGAAGAGATTACTAATTTTTTTCTAAAAGCCACTCATGGATTTCACTGGCCAGAAGAGCACCATTTCGGTTACAGGTCCCTGAGGACCAGATCACCACAGCCCTTGGCAGTCCATGGTATATCCAATACTCTTCACCAACACCACAGTACACAGACATTAGTTCTTCTTTGGACTTCCTTATTCTTTGTGCAGCATTCATATGCATATTAAAATTAGTATAGTTTGATGTCCGAAGAAATTAAATCTTATCTGACATCCTTGCTCTTTAGCCCTTTAAAGTGGTGCTTGACAGCAAATTTTCTCAGAGCATCATCTTTTGATTCCTTGATTGCTGCAACTACAGATGTTGATTGGAGATCCAAATAAAATAAAATTCTTAACAGCATCAATATTTTCTGTCTGTTGGTCCTACTGATCCATTTAAGAGGATTTTCTTGTTCTCTGGATGTTGATATGTAACACATATTATAGCCTTTGATCTTCTGCAGTAAGTGCTTCAAGTCACCTTCACTTTTTGCCATCAAGATTGTGCTATGTGCATAGCCTCAGTTCTTGATGAGTTTTCCTCCAGTCCTGATACCACCTTTTTCTTAATACAGTCCTTTTGGATTATGTGTTCAGCAAACAGATCGAATTGGCATATTGTATGGACTCAGCCTTGTCCTACATTTTTCTTGATTTTCTTTAATGATACTTAATCTTCTTTGCAGGGAGCCCTGGTAGCTTAGTGGATAAGGAGTTGTACTACCAACATAAAGTCAAGCAGCTAAAATCCACCAGCTGTTCTGCAGAAGGAAGATATACAGTCTCCTTCCATGCCATTTACAGCTTCTGATAACCCACTGAAGGGCCAGCTCTGAGTTGATTTCAACTAGACAGCAACGAGTGAGTCTTTGGGAAAGACAATCTATATAGGATCATTAAAAAAAATCCATACCAATTTTAGAAGAAGAAAGGCCAAATATGTTCTAAGACAGGAGAAATAAATATGAATCAAAGCTCTGGATTTTAGAGACAAACCTTAGAAATATGCCCAAGATGGTGGGTGAAGGATATTACAGTCTAAGGAACCACCTAGAACAAACCCTATGGGATAGAGACTGAGAGAGGTGATTGGTTGGTTTTTGGTTTGTTTTTTTAAAAATCTATATCTAATCTATCTATCTATCTATCTATCTATCTATCTATCTATCTATCTATCTATCTATCATCTATCTAATCTAGTTTGAGTTTCCTTGCTTTACTGAAAAAGACAGAGTCAAAGGAAAAAAAAATCCGTTTGTTTGGTAAACAGCAGAGGATCATTTTATTTGCATGTCTCCTTGACTTCTAACCTTCGCTAGAAGACTTTACCTGCTTTAAATTATCAGCCAGGAACACAATGTATGCACAGCAGAAACCCAGCTGGGTGACTAAAAGGAAGAGGATCACAGTGTGCCTGGAGGGGAGGAAGAGAGAAAGAGAAAAAACTTGTTATAAAAGCGATTAGCTTGTCAGTTCATTTCTTTGCCATCTAACCCCATTCCTCACTGTTCCCTGAAGCCTTGGTCTTGTCACTCAAGCCAATTATAACACAGTAAGAAAACAATGGCATAGTTCTCTTAAGTGTATCTGTATGTGGTGAAATTCTTTATGGTCAGGAACTTCCCACCCCTTCCATCCCTTCCTCTGCAGCATTCTCATAATTCACAGTAATTGATACTGGATAGTACACCTAATGTTATTAGCTATCATTAACATAAAAATATTATTATGTCATGTTGGCATCATTGTGAGATACTGAGAATAATACAGACAAATAATACCTGATCTTTACGTTTAGTGGTTGACAGACTAGTGGGTAAGATGGACAAAGATTATTACAATATGACATCAGGAGGTGGGCATAAAAAAAAGATGTTTTACCCACATTATAGTTCAGATACAAAGTCTTCCTAGATACTTGAGTGAGAGCCTTAAAGAACAAAGAATTGAAAAAGGGAAAAATGTGAGGAGAATAGCTAGAGAGAGAAAGATGAGGTGGAGAAGGAGGAGGCTGCCAGGTGGAGTGTTCATTGGAGGTGACAAGACTAAGGGTAGGAAACTGGGTAGAAGATTCTCATGATAATGGAGCTGGCAAATAACAAGTCTGGACAAAGACATGATCTTCAGGATTTAGAGAATGAAAACATTTGAATATTCAAGTGAAAAAGCATCCTGCTTGGCTGACATTGAGTGAGCCTCGCCTGCTTTCACCAAAGTGCACATTTTTAAACAAAGCATATTTGCTCTGCACTCAGCTGGAATTGCTTCTGGACTTCATGGTGAGTTTGGATCTTTCCTCCCTGCAGTTCAGAAACAATTGAACTCTGGGACTTTAACACTCATCGAATTGAAGGCTTAACAAAATAAACCATGAGACAGTACCTGATAACTCTCTTTCAGTATCAACCAATTTTACCTGAGCCTTGTTTAACACAAGCTCCCTCCCCTGTCTTTGCCCCATTTCAACAGGAAGTAGTTGTTAAAATATCTTCGCCCCTTTCCCCCTTTAAGATTAAATTGGGAATATAAGGTTGAAACCAAAGTGATTTCATTTTGCTGACTTTCTGACCCTATCCTGGGTTCCAGGAAATAGTAAATAATCTCATTAATGTTTACCCTTAAACATGGGTTTCCCCCCCTTATTTTTTTATTTTATTTTACTAGTTATTTACAAGTTCATATACATTATTTTTCACACTGGATCTTTCCCATTTACTTTGCCCACTCCTCCCTCCACCCATCAAACTGTGCGACTTATGATTAACTACCACCACCCCTCCCTTGTCCATCCTTAACCCTCTCTGCACACTCTCCCCACCCTTAGATTCTCATACTTGTTCTACAATAATGGTCTTATACAGTATTTGTCCTTATGGGACTGAGTTAGTTCACTTATGATAATGCTCTTCAGTCCCTCATAAGTTAGATAGCAATTTACAAAATCACTGCTCCTGCATGCTGCATAGTATTCCACCATTGAATGTACCAATATTTCTCAATTCATTCGACTACAGTTGTACATTTGGGCTATTTCCAAGTTCTTGCTATCGTGAATAATGCTGCTATGAACATTGATGTACAAGTCTCCATTAGTGCCTCAGTTCTCATTTTCTCAGAGTATATTCCAAGAAGTGGAGTAGCTGGGTCATATGGAATTTCTATGTTCAGCTTTTATGGTTTTATGACTCACCCCAGGAGATAAAACAAGGGGGGCTAAAATAAGGAAAAATGGCCCAGGCCCTTCAAACTGCTGTGACTACCCCATCCAGCCAATGTAGAATGGATAAATACCCTACTCTTTCCTCTGTTCAGTGCTGACATTAAACTTCAATACACTTTCATCGAAGTGTGCATTTTAAGTACATTTAAAAGCATATTTGCTATTAAAAAACAACAAACTCACAACCACACTGCTCTTGAGTCAGGACTGATTTATAGCTGACGCTCCAGTGGATTTTCAGAGGCTGTAGATCTCCTGGGTTATGGCTGACATTGAGAAGAATGCGAACCCCAGACCACTTAATTGTGTTCATGCAAAACTTAGCCCACCAAGGAAGACATTCAGATGGCAAACAAACACATGAAGAAATGTTCAAAATCCCTAGCTCTAAGAGAGATGCAAATCAAAACAACTATGAGATATCATCTCACCCAGTAACAATAGCAAAATTTAACAGAACAGCAAAAAACAAATGCTGACAAGGTTGTGGAGAAACTGGAATCCTTATTTACTGTTGGTGGGAGTGTAAGATGGTGCAACCACTATGGAAGGCAGTATGGCACTTTTTCAAAAAGTTGGAAATAGAAATACCATTTGATCCAGCAATTCTGCTACTGGGAATACACCCCAAAGAAACATAACAGCAACCCAAGCAGATATAGACACACCCATGTTTTTTGTGGCTTTGTTCACAATAGAAAAAAAGAGGAAAACAACCTAAATTCCGATCAACAAACGAATGGATAGAGAAGCTGTGGTAAATTCACACAATGGAATACTATGCTGCATTGAAAAGCAAGGAACTCATGAAATGTTATTCAAAATGAGTGACCCTGGAAGACATTATGCTGAGTGAAATATCTTAGTCACAAAAGGACAAGTACTGCATAGTTCCACTGTTGTAAAACGGGACTGAGTGGAGACTGAGAAAGTGGGTTGAGTGGAGACTGAGAAAGATGGGATAAATTATGTATACTGCATTGAAACAGATGAGGGAGAGAACTATTTAGAAGAAAGATATGATTAGGTATTATTTTCATGATAGGAGTCCAGAAGAAAGGCTGATGGAGTAGGCTTGGGAGGAGGGACTGTATGACAATGAAAGAATTTTTCTTTTACTTTTCAAAGAGAAGAGCAAACTGGGAGGGAGAGGTGGGTAGGGAGAAAAGTTTAACAATGAATGAATGGAACTACAAAGTCTCTGTAAACTTTCACTAAAATTAATAATTAAAAAAAAGAAAAAAGGAAAAATCACTAATAACTCGATTAATTAATGATAGAGGTGATATCACAACAGAACCAGAGGAAATTAAGTCTATAATATCAGAATATTATGAAAAGCTAGACCTCTTTAAAGTACTGAGGAGCAATGACATAATTCTGGAGACTAAGGTGCACCTGATTCAGGGCATAATCTTCACGATTACTTGCTATGCATCAGAAATTGCACAATGACTAGGAATGATAGCAGGAGAATCGATGTCTTTGACCTGTGGTGCTTGAGAAAAGTACTGGAGATAGATGGATAGATAGATAGATAGATAGATAGATAGATAGATAGATAGATATAGATAGCTATATAGCTATATATACATAGATATATAGATATATATACATAGATATATAGATATATATAGATAGATAGATAGATAGATAGATAGATAGATAGATATCATGGACTGCTAGGAGAATAAAAAAGTTTGACCTAGAAAGGGCGAGACCAGGCTACTCTTTGGTGGCAAGGATTCTGAAGCTTCTTCTGACAAACTTTGGACATGTTGCAAGGTGGGACCAGGTCTTGGAGGGGGATGTTATGCTTGGGAGGGTGGAAGGATACCGTAAGAAAGGAAGACCCTCAAAGAGATTGATTGATTCAGTGACTGGGGTAATGGGAGTGTTTTGGAGACAGTAGATTGGCACAGGATAAAGCAAGGTTTAGGGCTGTTGAACATAGGGTTGTTATGAGTTGCAGGTGACTCGATCGCACATACAACAACAACAACAACAACAACAAACTCTGATGAACTTGAAAACTTAGAGGAAATGGACAAATTCCTTGAAACTCATGTTCTACTCAGATTGATACTATCAGATGTGGAATACTTGAACAGACTCATCACAAAAGAAGAAACTGAAAAGGTCATTAAAAAACTCTCCTGAAAAAAGGTTCTGGACCAGATGACTTCATGGCTGAATTCTACCAAATATTCAGAGAAGATTTGTCACCAATTCTACTTAAATTATTTTTTTAAAAAAGGAAAAAAAGGAACATTCCCAGAGACATTCTATGAAGGAAGCATAACTCTAATACCCAAACCAGGCAAAGATACTACCAAAAAAAGAAAACTACAGACCACTATCTCTCATGAACATAGACACAAAAATCTTTAACAAAATCCAAGCCATTAGAACCCAAAAGTACATTAAAAAAAATTCATCATGACCAAGTGGGATTTATAACATGTATACAAGAATGGTTCAACATAAGAAAAACAATCAGCGTAATTCACCACATTAACAAGAAAATAACAAGAACCATATGATCTTTGCAATTATTGCAGAAAAGGCATTTGACAAAATCTAGCACCCTTTCCTGATAAAGACACTTAGCAGAATCAAAATACAAGGGAATTTCTTCAATATAGTGAAAAGTGTATATGCAAACCCAAGAGCCAGTGGAGAAAGACTAAAAGCATTTTCCTTGCAAACAGGGACCAGACAAGGATGCCCACTGTCACTACTTCTATTCAATATTGCAGTGGAAGGGCTTACTAGGGTAATACAGCTAGAGAAGGATATAAAAGGCATCCGGATTGGTAAAGAGTCGGTTAAACTGTTGCTAAATGTAGATGATATGTGGAAAAAACTGTTGGAGCCAGTGGACCAGTTTACTAGGGTTGTAGGATACAAGATCAATATCCAAATATCAGTGGGATTCTTCTACAGTAACAAAGAAAACACAGAGAAGGAAACTAAGAAAGCAATACCATTTACCATAGCCAAACACAAATTGAGATACTTGGGAGTAAACCTAACTAGAGACACAAAAGACCCGTGCCAACAAAACCACCAAACATTTCTGCAAGACAAGATAAATGACCTAAATGAATGGAAAAATGTTCCCTGTTCTGGATAAGAAAGCTCAATATTGTGAATCCTACAAAAAGCAATCTACATGTTCAATGCAATTCCAATGCAGATATCATATTCACTTTTCAAGGAGATCAAAAGGGAAATTGTCAGGGGGGATAAATCATGGGGGGAATAAATCAATTTGATGGGGGGGTAGTGAGGGAAATTGGAAGAATCTGTTCTGGAAAAAAGGTATTAGAATTTGTATATAACTGTTGTTGTTGTTAAGTGCTGTCGAGTCGCAGGCGACTCATAGCGACCCTATGAAGGAGAGTCCTCGATGCTTGGGTGCCTTTCATCCTCTCTCCAGGTTCATAGGGTTTCTGGAGGCAAGCTTTTACGGAAGTGGATGCCACTCCTCCTTCCAAATATAAAACTAGTATAATAAAAAAAAAAAGAATATCCTAAAAACAACATAATCACACCCATATTAGTAGCGGTCAAGAAATCAAAACAGGCTGCATTGAGAAAATCTGTTGTCAAAGGTCTCTCCACAGAGCCAAAGAGCAAGGATGTCAGTTTAAAGACTAAGATGCACCTTATCCAAGCTATTGTATTTTTAATTGTTTCCTATGCTTCTCAAAGTTGGGCAATGGATAAGGAAGACCAAAGAAGAATTGATTCCTTGAATTGTGGTATAGGTGAAGAGTACTGAATATTCTATGGACTGCCAAAATAACAAATAAGTCTGTCTGGGAGAACACCTTAGATGGTGAAACTTGGTCTCCCATGCTTTGGGCATGTTATCCGGGGGGGCCATTCTCAAAAGAAGATATGCTGGGAAAGGCAGACACTCGTCAAAGATAGGAAGATCCTCAGTGAGATAATTTGACACGGTGACTGAAACAGGAAGCTTGAGCCTGGAGCAGATTGTGACAATGGTCAGGATGGGGCCAAGCTCAGATTTGTTGTCCACAGGGTCACCTTCACTTGTAGTCTGAGGACACCTAAAAACAACCATCCTAGCTAACTGGATGGAAGGATGTAGTTATTTGTTCTGTGCTACACTTGAAAATATAAAGGTGTGGTGGAGCTGCAAGGAGGAAAACCAACAATAAGCCATAGAGTCTTGTAGGGATTTTCCCCTTCTTTCATCTATTATTATACACTCTTTCCCTAAAAGCCCTTCTACTGCACCCTGGCTTCATGATTGATGACTTCAATTCTGACTCTTGAATGAAGTTAAATTCCTATCTATACGTACAATCATTTGCTTAACCTCCACATAAATGCTTGTTGTTGTTATGTGCTGTCGAGTCGCCAGTGACTCATAGTGACCCTGTGTACAGCAGCCCTGAACTCTGCCCTGTCCTGAACCAGTCTCACTAATTCTGACACACCAACTCCCATTGCCTCAGTCACTTATCAATCCATCTCATCGAGAGTCTCCCTCTCGTGCACTGGCCCTTTACTCTTCCAAGCATGATGCCCTTCTCCAGGGAGCCACTCCTGGCCATGTGCTCAGAACATGTGAGACGGAGCTTCAAACTCCTAGCCTCCGAGGAGTAACTTGGCCCAAAATAAAGGTCATCAGAAATCTGAGTTGTTTATGACTCATCTTTTCCCAGCATCCAATTAATTAATAATCAAACCCACTCTTCTCCTTCTCATTGCCATTGGGTTATTCCACTCCACCATTGTCACCTGCATGGCCATGGTCAACAGCTTCCTTACTGGTCTGACTAAATAAAAAACGACTCTTGCTCCCTTAAAATCTAGTCTTGCATAAGCCAAACAGATCTTTATGTAATCAATGTAAATATGATCACATCCTTGCCTAAATCCTTCAGTGCTTTCCTGGTTGCTTTTAAGAAAAGAATAAATCTCTACGAGGGCTCAGAACACCCTGCAGCCTAACCTGATCTGACAGCAGGATCCTTTTCCTCTCTGACTTTAAGTTGCCTGGTCTTTGTGTATCTTGAAATTGCCACATACTCCTTGCTTTTCCTGTGCTTTTCCTTCTTTCTGGAAGGTCGAGGGCTTTGCCCACTTCCAGAAAATTCCTCATTTTCCCATTTCTTCCTTCAGAACTCATCACAAGCTGTTTCAGCTGGAAAACTTCCTCCCCTGCACATGTCACCTTACCTGCTTAGTTGTTACAGGTTTTTGGGTTGAACTGACTCATATCTGACCTTCCAGTGGCTTTTCAGAGGCTGTCAATGGTATAGAAGATTGCTCATATTTCTCCCAGGGAACAGCTGGTGGATTCGAACTGTGTGCCTTTAGTTGGCAGCGCAGCTCCTTACCACTGGGACACCAATGTTTCCTTCAGAGTACTTATCCCTGATGTTATTAAAAAATGGTGTAATAGCTGTCTTTCCCACTGAATTATGGGCTTTGTGAGGGCAAATTGTCATTATTTGTCTCATTTCCCCATGATTTCCCAGTGCCTGGTTGTGTTGTTAAATGCTTAAGGAGAGTATGACTCTTAGAAATGTTATGAATAACAGATCTGAACTCTGTCCTATCCTGTGCCATCCTCATCATCCAGATAAACTTCGGCCTATTGCCACAGACACTGTATCAATTCATCTTGTTGAAGTTCTTCTCTTTTGCTGACCCTCCACCTTTCCAAGCATGCTGTCCCTCTCTAAGGAACAGCCTCTCCTATCAACATGCTCAAAATATGAGACAAAGCTTCATCATGTTCTCCTCCAAGAATCACTTTGGTTGCACTTTCTGTAAGACATATCTGTTAGGTTGTGTCATCCGCATATGTAGGTTGTTGATGAGTCTTCCTCCACTCCTGATGCTACACTCATCTTCATAAAGTCCAGATTCTTGAATGATTTGTTCAGCATACAGATTGAAGATTGAATGGAGAAAGGAAATAGCCCTGAGGCCTAGGCACTGGTGCATAGTAGCAATTGGATAAATGTTGCTAAATAAAAGAGGGAATCATATCAAATCTGAATAGCAAAGCACCCTGTCACTCTCCAGTGACAAAGGATAAAAGGAGCGTAAAAGGAGGACCTGGGCAGAGATGTTGTCAATGAACACCTTCCACATGGATAGTCTGACATTTCATGCCACATGAACCACATTTCCAGGGAAAGAAGACAGCAGAACTTTCACCCAATGCCTTCTATCTCATCAGAGGCAGAGCAAGAACAAAGTACCTTCCCCAGCGGGCATGGTTCCGGAGCCAGGAGCTAGGACTGGATTCTAGTCCATGCATCACTGTGTCCCCATAGTCCATGAAGGGCTTGTTATGCCTGCAGGAGAGAGCACATACACAATCATCAATAATCACTTAACCCAGGGTCACATGCTCAAAAGGCAGGAAGTAACGAGCAAAGCAGGACCCAGCTGGACAGTGGGAAGAACAGACCTGAAGACATCCAAGTTCTAATATGGGCTCTGACAACTGGTAGGGTTTTCTTGATGGCTTAATTTTTTTTCACCTGTCAAATGAGGAAACTGCAAGATATCAAGAGTAAGAATGTCTATGATGCACAGTATTGTATTTTTTTTTTATTGACATGATTCTCCTGGATCCTCAGAACAATTTTCTGAGGCAGGCAGGATGAGCATGCATGGTTTATGCTCAATTTACAGATGAGCCAAGCAGATAAGCAGAATGGCCCAACTGAAATCACTGAATGAATAATGTGGAGTCCCGAGGTAATGTAAACGTTTAACACGCTTGGCTGTTAACTGAAGGTTAGAAGGCTTGAGTCCTCCCAGAGAAGGCTCAGAAGAAATGAGTAGTGGTCTACTTTTGAAAAATCAGAGCTTGAAAATCTTATGAAGCACATATATAATTTGGCTTTTGGTGAGTAACATGGCAGAGCCTTACTCTTTTCTCTTTTTAATGGTCTTATTGGGGAAGATTAGCAGTTAAACTCCTATTCTGTATCAGTGGTACAAAATGTTTGTGTTCAACTCTTTACCTAAATTTTGGCAATATAATCCACTTAGAGGGACTGTGGAAGAAAGAGCTGGCAATCACCCACTAAGACTGACTCTCACTGCCACTGAATTGGAACCAATTCACAGCTGACTTTCCTTTGTGTTTATGAGGCTGTAAACTCCATAGGAGGTGACTGCCCATTTTTCTCCTTTGGAACCTCTGACAGATTCGAACCACCAGAGAGGCACAACTTTTGAGTTAACAGTACCAGTCTCTCCACAAAGCTCAACTAAGGCTACAGTTAAGAAAAGATGACTCAATGGCAAACACCAACAATAACACATGAAGTACATATCTAAAATGCCTCTGAGAACCCTGCATCAAAGGAATTGACACAAGAGTGCTGCTTTCCTCACCTGTGGCAGAAGTGGCGGGCACACTTCACCAGGATTTGCATGCAGTGGCAAGCCACCAAGCCGATTGCCAGCAAGCTGAGAGGGCCCAACTACAGGAGGGAGGAGAAAGGCAGGGGAGAGAAGGAAACGGGTTTAGAAGAAAACAGAAAAGAGGGATTTGGTGACTGCAGACATGCTGAGAACTCAAAGAATTTCCCAGAAAACTGTTTTGCAAATTCTTTTGAGCAGCAAAAATTATTCTTTCAAACACAATCTAAAATCAAATTGGCAACAGTAACTTGAAAGGTTGGATAAGAAAACTAGAGACTGATGAGTTTATGTAAACAGAGGATAGAGGGTGACAATGGTTGCATAACTTGAAGAAAAACAATGAATATGGCTGAATTGTACATGGAGAAATTGTTGAACATTCGGCTGTGTATATTTTCAACAACAAAAGTCAATTACTAATAGAACGATGACTGCAAAAAAACAACAACCCATAAACAAAGCCATCTGAAGCAGAATTCCGATAAGGTATAATTAAGCCATTATAAAGGGCTGCTGTGGTTGGAATAGCATACACAATTATGACCACATATCAAGAATGGTCTCTGAGGAATCCTTGAGGAAATGCAAAGCTCTCAGAACACATTTGGAAGATGGTCAGAGTCCAACTCTTGCCATTTTAAAAGGGATTCTGGGGATGGACACTGAGGTTCAGACCATAGAGAAACAATTGGCCAAGAGCACTGTATGTCTGTGGCCAAGGCAGATTCAAATTCAAGTTAGATGTCTGGACTCCATGTCTGGATCCAACTGCCTCCCAGGATGACTGCTCATTTCAGACCACTATAAACAATTGAGAACCTCTCCTCCCACCACCCAGGTGCCCACAGCCCCACCAACACAAGCCCCCCTTACCAAAATGCCTGCGTTCTTTATGGCCAGGGGGAGCCCCAGGATTCCTGTGCCCATGTTACTTTTCACCAGGTGAACCAAGGCCTGGAATCCTCTACAAGAGAAGGACGTAAGAAGATACAGGTGTGTGGAGATGAGAGCCAACATTAGCCCTTCATAACAAGCCAAGACTTGGGTTAGGAGATATGTGGTCATCTCTCAGTTACCTTGTTCTTGCCTAGCACAACTGGATCTATAGGGCTGGATCTGTCTTGGTTTTAGCAGCTAACACTCAGATGTCATCATAAGACTTGATGCCAGATACTATGTTAAGCGCTTTGCAAAAAAAAAAAAAAGAAAAAGAAAGAAAGAAAAGAAAAGCCAATAATGTACAATTAAGCAGTTATAAGTGGATGTTGTAGTGGGAATGTTGTTGTTGTTATGTGCCGTCGAGTCGTTTGCGACTCATAGCGACCCCTATGTACAACAGCCCTAAACCGTGCTCTATCCTGTGCCAATCGCATTGCTTCTGACACACCCATCCCAATTACCCCAGTCACTGAATCAATCCACCTCATAGAGGGTCTTCCCCTCCTGCGCTGTCCCTCTACCCAGCATGATGTCCCTCTCCAAGGACCTGTCTCTTCTTGCAACATGTCCAAAGTATGTCAGACGAAGCCCCAGAATCCTTGCCTCCAAGGAGTAGTCTGGTTTAACCCTCTCTAGGATGAATCTGTTTGTTTTCTTGGCAGTCCATGGTACATTCAATACTCTTCTCCAGCACCACAGCTCAAAGGCGTCAATTCTCCTTCTGTCTTCCCTAATCATTGTCCAACTCTGATGCATAGCAAGTGATTGCAAAAACCATGGCCTGTATCAGCCGGACCTTAGTCTCCAGAGAGACACCGTTGCTCTTGAGTACTTTAGAGAGGTCCCTAACAGCAGACTTTCCCATCACAATACGTTTTTTGATTTCCTGGCTGCTGGTGCCAGGAGTGTTGACCATGGAGCCGAACAAACTGAAGCTGTGAACAATCTCAATCTCTTCGCCATCCATCCTGATGCTACCGATTGGTCCAGTGGTGAGAATCTTTGTCTTCTTGACATTGAGCCTCAGTCCATACTGAAGGCTGCACAGAATTTAATTTTCTGGTCAAGAGTATAAGAAAGGCACTATATATGATCCTCCTTATTTTGCAAGTGAGGAAGTTGAAGCACAGAGAGTTTTATTAGCCACTTGTCAAGGATATTGTTGTTTGTTGTTGTTATGGGCTGTTGAGTCACCTGCGATTCATAGTGACTATATGTACAACAACCCTAAACCCTGCCCTATCCTGTGTCAATATCACTGTCTCCGACATCCCTACACCCATTACCCCAGTCACTGAATCAATCCACCTCATAGAGGATCTTCCTCTCCTGCACTGTCCCTCCACCCTCCCAAGCATGATGTCCTTCTCCAAGGACCGGTCCCTCCTTGCAACATGTCCAAAGTATGTCAGATGATGCTTCAGAATCTTTGCCTCCAAGGAGCAGCCTGACTTAACCCTGTCCAGGATGAACCTGTTCATTTTCTTATCAGTCCATGGTATATTCAATACTCTTCTCCAGCTCAAAGGCATCAATTCTCCGTCTATCATCCTTAGTCATTATCCAGCTCTGTGATGCATAGCAAGTGATTGCAAAGACCATGATCTATATCAGGTGCACCTTTGTCTCCAGAGTGACACCATTGCTCTTCAGTACTACACACACACACACCAGAAACTTACCCAAGTGCTGCTTCAGAGACTTTGTTCTTCATCTACAACTGTACTCAGCTGCCTCCGAAGGCAATAATAATAAAAATAAAAGCACTCCCAAACTTCATTGCTGCTGAGTTGCAATTGACTCATATCTACTCTCCAGAGGGTTTTCAAAGGGTTGTAAATTGCGCAAGAGGATATTGTCCATCTTTTTCCCAAGGAGCAGCTGGTGGATTTTAACTGCCTACTTTTGGATCACCGGAGCTCCCCAAAACAAGTAACAGGACAACTCTATTTCATAGCTGAGGAAACCAATGCTTCAAAAGGGGGGTAGTGACCATCCCAAGGTAAAAAAAACAAACAACAAAGAACAAAAAAACCCACAAAAAACTATTAGCAGAAACAAGGATGAACTCAGAGAAAAGGACAGAAAGCGAGATGGGGGAAGACATCCGAATGAATAGATCAGATACTTGGGGCCCTGGGTGGGGTCTGGGGACAGAGTCATATGGAGTTTGGGCTCAAAGACATCTTGTCACACTCCCTCCCCCCTCATTTAATTTCCATATTCCCCCCTCTCCCCTTGCCTCTGATTAATTCTCTATAAAAGCCTTCACTTTGGTGACTTATTCTGAAAGTAAATGGAAGGGTTTTGGAAGGAACCTGGTCTGTGGAGTTGGATAAACCGGAATTCAAGCCTGGGATTTTAACAAGCTTTGCCATCTTGAGCAACCTGTTCAACTTTGCCAAATTTCTTCAAATGTTGAAAAGAATTGTCCCAAATATCTGTTAACTTTATGCTAAGACTCTTAATTCTTAATCTTACTTTCTCTTAAGGGTTAAGGAGAATAATTAGGAGAGGGAGAGAATGGAGAGCACCCTGCCTTTGTTCCTCCCTGTGAAGTCATCCTCACGGACAGACCACTGCACTTAGCTGCCCGTGATGGGTATGTTTTGCAATCAAGTGCAGGTCAACTGATCCCTTTGGAAATTTCTAAATGGCTTAAGAAATTAGTCCTTCAGGCAACTCATCCAACTCAAGAACAGAATTGTGTAAAGCACTGGACTGAGATTGAGGACATCAATGTTTTAGGCTTGACTTCATAAAAGTCCCAACAATCAGCCCTTACTGTGACGGGGACTTTATGCTCAAACCACCTTCACAGCCACCATTAAACAAACAAAAATTCCACAACCCCGATCTTGATCCGTATCTTTATAAGAAGAGACTACCTCATCTTCCTCCTTCAGAGCAATGGGTGGATTTGAACCACTATCTTTTGGTTAGTGATCCAACATGCAATGCATAACACACTACACCACTACTTCTCCATACAACAACTGCCTTGTGGTTAATTCTGATTCATGATGACCTTATATTAGAGTACACTACAACATTAAGACTCTATATCACTCTCTGTCACACCCATATTGCTGTCAAATTGGTTCTGAATTAGCTGTTCTGACTACAGTGGGTTTAAAAAGCTGTAAACTATAGAGGAAGAGCTGGTGGATTCGAACCGCCAGAGAGGCTGTCCTTGGTTTAGCAATGCAACTCTCTATGGTCTAAGCCACCAGAGCTCCTCCCAGGGCTCCACGGATGTATAAACCTCTCAGTTGTTTCACTTACAGAACAGCAGCTGGAACACAGAGGGGTGCTATCGCAAGCCCAAGCTGGTGAGCGGCTCTGTGGGTGTTGAAACCAACTCCAGAGGTGCCGTGTTCACTCCGTCACTCTTTCCCCCTTCTAGCTACAAAGTCCCCTCCACCTCTGACTTACTTTATAGCTGTGATTCTTAAGAATCTGACATTGCCTTTAAACTGTGTGGTCAGTTCAGGACACAGAACTAGATGGTTCCCTCAAGGCCTCTAATTGAGAAATATCATCCACTATGGATGGTGCCAAGGCTAGAGTGCTCTCCCTCAGGGTCAAGTTCTTAGCAGCTCTTTTTAGGACTAGTCCTCGCGGGCAGATAAACCAGGACACAGTTAAAGTCATTGTGGTGGTCACTAAAATGCCCTGATAGATGGGAGGGGGCTCTTCTCCTTTGAGGACTTCTCCCTGTCACTCTTTTCTTAGTCTTTAAATCACACTGTCACCAATTTTTTACTTGTTTAGTTTGTAGGGAAGCTGAGACTTAGAGATGAAGCAGCCAAGCTTAGAGAACTCAGATTTGAGCCTCTGCCCAGTACTTTCTACCATAACAATGGTTTTTACAACATTCTTCTTAAAGCAGCAGAACCTCTCTACCAGCAAGTTTCCTTACATTTTTATTTTACTTTAAGCAAATGAACTACTCTGGTTGAAGGGTGGGAGCTCTGGTGGCCTTGTGAGTAGAGAGTTGCACTGCCAAACTCGACGGTGCACGATTCAAATCCACCAGCTAGCTGCTCCACAGGAGAAAGATGGTACTTTCCTCTCATGAGATTTTACAGCTTCTGAAAACTCTCTGGCTGAGGGGTGGGTTCCCATTGGAAGAAAGGAATTGGAGCCCTGTAGTTTGGTTTTCCTGTCCACCTTTGAAGACTGTATTTATCTCAGACTGAAAGTCTTCTAAATGGTCTCACCCCTACCCTGGAAAAATAGAAACCACCAGAATCTTCTATACACCGTGTCATCACAATAATTTCTGCTAGAACTAGAAGCTGGGAGGACTGCAGGTTGGAGGCAGGGGAGAGGCAACACTTGTTTGTCAGGGACACCACTGCAGCTTTGAGTTCAGCTTGCATTTTTGCCTCCGTGAAGCTGGGGGCTCTGCTTCCAGGAGGACTGACCAAGAACAACACTGACTTTGGGGCCATCACTGGAATCTAGCCCTCCTCATCCTGCCAGTGACTCAGGATATAGCCTCAGGTTTCCTCGTGAGACAATTTGAGATCTTGGAGCACAATTTTATTGGCTTTTATAGAGCTAATGAAGCATATTGTGCTGCTCACCCAAAGATCAACGATTTGAATCCATCTGGTTCTCTGAGAAAGATGGGATGCTCTGAGAGATGGAAGACTCCTCTCATTAAGATTTACAGCTTTGGAAACCTGATCGAGGACAACGAAGTCAGAATTGGCTCAACGGTAGTGGTCTAATTAATTGGTGTGTGTGTGTGTGTGTGTGTGTGTGTGTGTGTTTACTTTCCCAATATTCTACATTCTTGCCTTCCTGCACTCTCATCCCTACTTAACCTCTCACTCTACCTTTCCCAATCTTAATTTCCCTATGTGCACAAGGGGATAGGAGTAATGCTCAAGTCACTCAGGCATTCTACCACTGCAAGCTGCCAGGCTGGAAGGCAGAAAGAGGGGGACTTACGTTATGCGTTTGGTGTTCTCCGAATCTGTCAACTCTGAAGGACTTCCTTCAACGAAGCTGGAAACCTTGCTCTGCTGGTTCTTGGTATTTTCAGGAGAAGACACAATGTCCAGTTTGACGGAAACAGGTTCCTGGGAAGCCCTGCCATTCTTGGGCGAAGGCATGACTGCTTTAAAAAGGGAAGATTCAGGATGGTTTGAATTCTGCCCCCTACAGAGACAATGAGGGTGGTCTGCAGTTAGGTACAAAGTGGCTTGTCCTTATGAAGTTCAAGCCAAACTGGAGGGAGGCCCCGCCTACATTCTGAGAGGTCCCGCCCACCTCCAGGAGGGGGACCCTTCTGGTGGAGCCTGGATTTTCTGCTGGGAGTAGCAGTATGAGGAAGAGGAAGAGGAGAAAGAAGAGGAAGATGGAGAGTAAAGGGGGAGGAGGATGAAGAGAGAGGAGGAGAAGGAGGAAGGAGGAGAGGAGAAGGAGAGAAAGGAAGAGGGAGAGAGGAGAAAAGGAGGAGAGAGAGAGGAGGAGGAGAGAGAGGTGTGAGAGTAGGAGGAGAGAGGAGGAGGGGAGGAGGGAGAAGAGAAGGAGAGAAAGGAGGAGGAAGAGGGAGAGGAGAATGAGAGGAGGGAGAGGAGGAGGAGGAGAGAGGAGCAGGAGGGAGAGGAAAGAGAGGAGAGAGAAGGAGGAGCAGGAGGGAGAGGAGGAGGAGAGAGAAGAGGAAGAGGAGGGAGAGGAGGGGAGGAGAAAGAGGAGTGAGAGGAGAAGAAGGTGAGAGAGGAAAAGGAGAGAAAGGGGGAAAGAGGAGGAAGAGGGGGAAGAGGCCGAAGAGAGAAGTAGGGGAGGAAAGAGAAGAGAAAGAGAAAGGAGGAGGAGACAAAGGAGGAGGAGAGAGAGGAGGAGGAGGAGGGAGAGGAGGAGGAGGAGAGAAAGGAGGGAGAGAGAGGAGGGAGAGGAGGAGTAGGAGAGAGAGGATGAGGAGAGAGAGGAGGAGGAGGGGAGGAGGAGGAGGCTTTTCTGGAAAGAGTGACCCACCTTTACCGTTACATATGATGTGGACTGCCAAAACTATATAGACCTACCTCAGGAAGAGCAGCCAGTATTCCTTTGAAACGAAGAGTGTGACAATTCTTACATACTTTTTGAATGTTGGACATCGTGCTTGGCTAGCTTAGGAGAGACCTTCAAGAAGATGGACTGTCACGGTGACTGCATCAACAAACACAGCAGGTCCTGTGAGGGTGGTGCAGGATCACACAATGTTTCATTCCATTGTACACAGGATTGCTGAGAATTATTACTCTATGGCACCTAACAACAGAAATGAAAGCAGTGATTGTGATATTGACAATTTAAAACTCGTGTTGATGAACCAATTTACTAAGGGATTGTTGTTGTTTGGTACTGTTGAGTAGGACTCGCAGTGGCCCCAGAATAACATATCAGAATCCTGTATTATCCCGTGCTGTCCTCATCATCTCATACACTTGGGCCCATTGCTGTAGTCATTGTGTCTTTTCATCTCTTTGAGGGTATTCCTCTCTTCCACTGACCCTTTGGATGTCCCTTTGCAACGAATAGTCTCTCGGAAAAATGCGCCATAAGCATGTGTGGCAATCTCACTATTCTTGCTTCCGAGAAGCATCTGGCTGCATTTTTCCCAAGACACACGTTTTTCTTTTTTCTTTTGTCAGTCCATGGGATATCCTTTACTCTTTTCCAACACTACAACTCAAAAACATCAATTCTTCTTTTGTCATCCTTATTCACTGTGTAGCTCTCAGAGGCATAACGAGGTTGAAAAGACCATGCATGGTCTGAATCAGGAACACTTCAGAGTCTTCAGATTGACATTCTTGCTCTTCAGTATTTTGGAAAGATATCTTACAACAGACTTGAGCAATGCAAGTCTCATGATCTGACTGCTGGTATCAAGGATGCTGATTGTTGAACCAGGTGGAATGAAATCATTGACAATTTCAACCTTTTCTCTATCTTGATGTTGCTTATTGGTCTGGTGGTTGGGATTTTTTTTCTTCTTGATGCTGAGATGCAATCCATATTGAAGGCTGTAGTCTTTGATCTTCTGCAGCAAGATTCAAGTCTTCTTCATTTTCAGTAAGCAAGGTTGTGTCATCTGCATAACGCAGGTTGTTGACGAGTCTTCCTCTGGTCCTGCTACCACATTCTTCACAAAGAAATCTTCTCGAATGATTTGCTCAATGTACAATGAACAGGTTTGGAGAAGGAATACAACCCTGATGTACACCATTTCTGATTTTAAACCATGCAGTGTTCCCTTGCTTTGGTTCGAGAACATCTTCTTGGTCTAGATAGATAGGATAGGTACAGGGGATATGTCGAGGGATACACAATCTTAATTTTGTGTAATATGCTTTTACTAATTTAATCCTATAAATTAATAAGATTTATAAGTCTTCACTTAAATTAAAAAATATATTGAAAAGTTCTAAAATTAATGAGGCAACTGAAAATCCATAAAATAAGGCACACAGGCTAGAGTTACACAGTCAGAAAGGGGCAAAGTTGGGACTTGAGCCCTCTAAATTGTAGTCAAATTAGTAAGACTGGCTCAGGACAGGGAAGGGTGCAGAGCTGCTGCACATAGGGTTGCTGTGTACCGCAGGCAACTCAACATCACATAACAGCAATACCATACTATGACAGATTTGGAAGCAAGAGTGGCATCCATTTCCTAAACAACATGCCTCTAGAAACTATTAATTTTGATAAATGCCAATAGTTGTAGAGGGGCTTCAGGCCTTTTGTTCGTAGGGTCACTATGAGTCATGCTTGACTTGAAGGCAATCAACGATAACAACAATGACACCTACAGTCCTCGGCTTTCCACAGCAAACGCTTCAGGTCCTCCTCAGTTTCAGAAAGCACGGTTGTAGGTTGTGACATCTACATAACATAGGATGTTGATGAGTCTTTCTCCAATCTTAATGCCACATTACTACTCATAAAGTCCAGCCTCTGAGTGATCTATTCTGGATATAGACTGAAAAGGTATGGACTGTTGGAAAACTTGAGGGCAAGAGAAAGAAAAAAGAAGCTGATTCAAGAAACAAACAGGCCTTTATTGTGTGGTCTGAGAAAGATGCCAAGGGACCAAATCACACAAGGAGAGTCAAGGGCAATTTCTTTTTACAGAGGTTTTATGGAAAAGCAGGGAAGATGGTACTTGGTCAGAATTTGGGCCTGTTAAATAACTTGGGTTTGGGCTTTTGTGATCAGGGCCAGAGCTGTATCAGGATCAGTTATCTGGTCTAGCCTTTAATCTGGTCTCTGCTCTGGTCCCTTAGATGTTATCAGGTTTTTCAAGGAGTGATCAGGCCTGGGAGCAACCACCACATTTTTCCTCCATTCCACACTCTAAAGAAATATGATGACGATTAGGGCACAACATTATCTCTTGTTACTTCCTGCTGAATTGCAGGGAATGTTGGGGGGCTGGTGCTGTAAGGTCTGAAGGAGGAGCATCATTTTCACATGTCCTTGGGAAGTTGCTCAGGAGATGACAGTGAGGTGGTTTATTAAAAATTTCTGAAAGAGATTTATAAGATGGGGAGCAAGAGTTATAAAAAAGAAGAATGACTAGAAAGGGAGTTAGGATGGGGAGTAGCCAAGGGGGAATTCCTGGTTGCTAGGTCCCTGGTTGTCTGTTTAGGGCATTAGTTCACAGAAACAACAGTCTTCTCTCATCTAGTGACTTTTGGAGCATTTTTGAGAGATTCCGGAATTTTCTAAGGTGTCTAGATCTGCAGTGTTAGTAGTAGTTCATGTTCATTCCTAGGCTGGATACCAAGGGTTTGTTATGGTTCGATTGTGTTTAAGGTGCTGAGTTAGAGGGATAGTTATTAGCTCAGAGTTGGCTTGGTCGGCAGGCAGGAGCAGATGCTGTCTCTGCAGGCAAAGAAGAATCTGCTCTTTCCTTTCAGACATCCCCAAAAGTTGACTCCAAAGAGAAGCTGAATCTGGTCTACATTGACTTCTTGTTCATATGACCTGAAAAATGTAGCAAAAGATGCTACAGTTAGAAACTGAGGAGATATAATTTTGGTGGAAGGTATTGGTTTCTCTAAGGCCAGTCTCTTTGTTGGGTGATATAGAAAGAGGCGAATAATTGGGGCAGTTAAAACAGCACACAGTGCCAATATTGATATTGCGGGGAGTTTATATTAGGTAATGGAAGAGAGAAATCTGGACTTCTTCCTGAGCAGAAGGCAGAATGAGTTTGGATTATGTTTGGTGATGTTACAGTGGGTTAGAGTTCAGCGTATGGAGTAGTTTGGGATAATGGAAGCTCTTCATAGATTTTGTTTATTGGTAGTTGTGGAGTATGACTTGGTTAGAAAGTGAGAAGGGATTTGGATAAGAACTTTACAGGAGAAATATGACATTAGGAGAATTTTTTAAGGAAGAAAAGGCTGTCCAGATAGGCGTGTGTGTGGGAGGGGTAGTTTGTGACATAGGTTTGTGGTCTAGGACAATAGAACTGATGATGCATACTTGAGGAGGGGTGGAAGCTTGTTTTAATTATGTTTGAAGAATTTTTTGTATTTAATTTTTATACAATGGGATTGGAGATTTTTTAGGGGGGCTTACTATTTTTAGTGTGTATTTTAAGTGCACTTGGGCCTGTGTCACTTTTTAAAACTTTTATATAAAATTTATGGTATATTTTGAAGGATAACTTACTTCTGTATTAGTTTGAGTAACAGGTATATGCTGACAATTTGGATATTTGTTGAGGAACTGCCCTAATATACAACAGAGCAATCAGCAGCAATAGGGTAAAACTTTATTAGACTGAGCTTATTAGAACAACTTAGCTAAAATCTTTTTCATAACAATATTGACTGGTTCTCAGTATTTCTGGGTTAGTTTACTTAAAGGCAAATAAAGGATGAGAGTCAGATTGGAGAGATATAGTAAAAAAATATATCGTTTAATACTGGGAAATAGACTTTGGGGTACTTGGGTTACTAGAGTGTAAGGATTAGGTAGTACTGGATGTAGAAGAAGTATACTTTTATTGATAGATCTTAAGTTTTGAATTAATTTTTGTTTATTATTTGGCTTTTGGGCTGGTAAGATGGTAGTGTTATAAAGAGATAGTATATTTATACAATGGATTACTATGCATTACTGGAAAAGAATGAATTTCTAAAACATTATACAACATGAGGGACTTGGAGGACATCATACTGAGTGAAATATTCCAGTCGCAAAAGGACAAATGCTGCATAATATCACTGTTATAAAGCAGGTCTGACATGGGTTGTTGGGAGGATAACAGGACAAGAGTGGACACACAATGACCATCGCATTGAAACATATAAAGAAAGAATTGTTCAAAAGGGGAAATTAGGGACGTGCCCTCTATATGAGGTCTGGGAGCGGCTAAGTCGGCCTTTTCCGCCCGCTCCCCGCCCCTCCCCAGTCCCTCTTTGGCTGCACCGCGCTCGCTCAGAGCTCTGGCTCCTGCTCAGTTAGCGCCGCCATGGTCTCCTTACCGCCATCATGATCATCTACTGGGACCTCATCAGCCACGATGAGATGTTCTCCGACATCTACAAAATCCGGGAGATCGCGGACGGACTGTGCCTGGAGGTGGAGGGGAAGATGGTCAGTAGGACGGAGGGTAACATTGATGACTCGCTCATTGGTGGGAACGCCTCTGCCGAACACACCGATTGTGAAGGAACCGAAAGCACCGTGATCACTGGTGTTGACATCGTCGTGAACCATCACTTGCAGGAAACCAGCTTCACAAAAGAAGCCTACAAGAAGTACATCAAGGATTACATGAAATCAGTCAAAGGCAGACTTCAAGAACAGAAACCAGAAAGAAAGAGTAAAACCTTTTATGACAGGGGCTGCAGAACAGATCAAGCACATCCTTGCTAATTTCAGAAACTATCAGTTCTTTATTGGTGAAATATTGAATCCAGATGGCATGGTTGCTCTGCTGGACTACCGTGAAGATGGTGACTCCATACATAATTTTCTTTAAGGATGGTTTAGAAATGGAGAAATGTTAACAAAGTTGGCACTTCTTTGGATCCATCACCTGTCATCTTATCTGACTGCTACTGTTCATCACCACACCAGGACTGAGACAAATGGCACTGAGATGCCATCTTGAGCTCTCCCTTATCATTTTGACCTTCATTTATTTCGAGCAGGGTGTTGTGTTTTTTTTTAAAGGGAAAAAGCGTCATAGGTTGTCTAAAAAGAAAATGCATTTAAACTTAAAAAAAAAGAATTGTTCAAAAGGAATATATGATAAGGCACTATATATACGAAAGCAATTCAGAGTAAGAAGTACATAAAGAGGATTTGGGGGAGGGGAGAGCTAAGTAATTATGAAACAATGAATTTTTTTAAAAACTTGGAAATATTTGGGTGAAAAATAACTTTAGCATTTACTTTTAATAACAAATGTTTTTTTTAAAAAAATATAAGGGTTTTAGATATAACTAGAAATTGATGGGAAAATAATACTTTATTTTATATACAGTTTAACAGGGGAGTTTGATACTTCTTTAAAGGTTTTTCTGAATGTCTGCAATAGTAGTGTCTAGAAGAAAAATTTTTTTTACCCACAATGTCCATGCATACTCAAGGCTTCTCCAGGCTTATGGTGGTGCTATGCTGGCCACTTGTAACACCTCTGAGGGAACGAAACAGACCCCTGTCTGTCTGATTGCTCTTCTGCTACCAAGACTGGCTTGGGGCATTGTTGAGCCAAGTGTTTACAAAGACTCTGTTGAAAGCAAATGGCAAAAAGCTTCCCTTCTGCCCCTTTACTCTCACAGCTTCTTTGGATATTTATGGTTTATGTGACTGTGACTAGGCTTTCCACATTGGAAATTAAAACCTTGAATTTGGGGATTTTGGACACATTTCCTGGATGAAAGGGTTTTAAATATTCTGTGATAGCAGTTTTAAGAAGTTTGGCTCTTAGTCCTTTTTCTCTTCTAAGTTGTCATTGTTGAACTCTAAAATAGTTTTAATTATACTGGGGGCTTGAAGCTTTTTTCTGAAGTTTCCTTTTAGTATCAGGGGCAGATTTATTGATGTGATGGGAATTTATTACTATTTTTTTAGAAGATTTAGTATCTAAATTAGTGAATTTTAAAAATTGCAGAGTTCTCATTATTTTGTGACATTTGTGCTAATTTAGAGTAGTTTACTGATTCCACCTGAGTATCTTTTTTTCCTGTTTTATGGTTTAAGACTTTCTTGACTTTACTATATTTCCGAATTTACCTTGAAAAGATTAAAAATGGGTTTTGACAAGAAAATTTAAAAAGAGGGGTTTTCGGTTGCTGGACAGATTTTATATTTTTTAGGGACTGGTTGGCTGAATTTTAATAGAGGGCAATATGCTGGAATGGAGTGGGGGCAGATTGAGAGGAGGGAGGGGAGGGAGGGACAGAGGAGTTTGGCCTGTATGTGTGTGTGGTTTGTTCTGGAGTGCTGAGAGAAAATGATATGCTGGTTTGGAATTAGAGAAGGAGAGAAAGTGATATTTTATTTGCAGGCGAGGGTTGGAAAATGAAGAAAGTTCTGTTTTAGTTGCAGAAGATTTTTTTTTAACTAGGAGGTTAGTCATGAGGAGTTAAACACACACACACACACACACACACACACACACCCTCAAAAACTGAGCAAGAGGATTAGAGATCCAGAGAGAGAAAAGCAGAGAGTGAAAAAGTTTGGCTGCTGTTTCACACTGGATCTGGGAGAGTCTGGAGGGAGAACAAAGGGAAAGGGGCTTTGAGTCTGAGGTGGTGAGGCTACATTTGCATATCGCGGTGGTGAGAGAGAAGGAGGGTAGGAAGTACTGAGAGAGAGAGATCAGTGAAATTAGAGGTGAGGAAGTTTTGAATGGAAAGGAGAGAGTGTTTGGAAAGAGTTAAAAGAATTTGCTAAGTACAGCAGTTTTGACAGAGAGAAGGAAAGAGAGTGGAGAGCAAAGAAGGACTGAATGTAGGGGATTTCTGGCCATTTGCCATATTGTGTTTGTATAAATTGTTGAAGTCTCTGAGTGTGTTGAACTTGAGTGTCCCTTTTAGGGATACTGAGACTTATTATTTAATTGATATTGCAGTTATGTCAACTTCTTGCAGTGAGAGAGTATTAAGGGAGCAGAGAAGTCATCGCAGTGGAGTGTGCCAAGAAGGTCAGGATTGACTGGCTCCCATAATTGTACTGGGATAAGTAGTGAGGAGAGAGAGAGAGAGAGAGAGAGAG
>NW_006399880.1:1723763-1733553 GCF_000299155.1 Elephantulus edwardii | reverse complement strand
GATCTGATTCCTATGCATACCATCAGGTGAAGTCCATGTGTATAACCTGCGTTTGTGTCTCTTGTAAAATGTATTTGCAATGAATAAGTCATTGATTCTACAAAATTCAATCATTCTATCTCCAGCCTCATTCCTGTCACCAAGCCCATGTTTTCCAACTACTGATTCTTCACTATTTCCAACTTTTGCATTCCAGTCACCCATTATTATCAAGGCATCTTGATTGCATGTTCGATCTATCTTTCACTTCTCCACAGGCTCAATCTGCCTCCTGACTGCTCCTCTTTGAACTACTGAAAGGACACCCTTCCCCAGGGCTTTCTGCCTCTTGCCATTGCTTTCCTTCCAAACGAAACCAGACTAGTTTGGGGTATGTGGCAGCTGTTCTCCTCTCTCAGGTCACCTGCTCTCTTCAGACTCTAAGACTCCTACTGCTAGGCTAGGAAGATTCCTCAGCCACCTGGGCCAATCTCTCCAGATATTAGAGATGCTCACATTTTGAGTAGACCTTCTTCTTGTGAAGACAAAAGATAATTGTGGGACACCTTATTCCCTACCAACTAAGGGAGTTGTGGTGCTGGAGAAGAGTCTTGACCATACCACAGACCACCAAGAACAAAATAGATCTGTCTTTGAGAGGGTGAAACCACGTTTTACCTTGGAGGCTATAATGTTAAAGCTTTGTCTTACATACTTTGGGTATGTGACCAGAAGGGACCAGTCCTTGGAGAAGAATATCATGCTTGCAAAGGGTGGAGGGACAGCACAGAAGAGGAAGACCCAGGATGAGCTAGATTGACTCCATAACTAAAGTAATGGGGATACGGATGTTGGAGACAGTGAGATCGACTCATGACAGGGTACGTTTTAGAGCTGTTGTACATAGGGTCACTATCAGTTGCAGGTGACTCGATGTCAGATAAAAACAACAACAATGGCACCTAACAATAGCCACCTCAGGGATGGGTTGGGATTTTTTAAAAAATTTTTTGTTGTACGTTTTCTCCTCTCCTTTTGCCCCCAGCCCCTTTCCCACCACTCAATGCACTCCTTGTTCCAGATTTTTCTCATATATATAATGGGTAATCAAATACTCAAATAATCAAATATTCCTCTTATCTATTTTAATGCAGTCTTCATTATCTATTCTCTCTTTCCTTATTCCCTATCAACCCTTCATTCTGTCCTATTTTGTAACAGTGGATATTATGCAGTATTTATTCTTTTGTGACTGAGATATTGAACTTAGCATAATGTCCTCAATGCTTCCCCATTTTGTATAATATTTTATCATGTCATTGTTTCTTAATGCTGCATAGTATTCTATGGTGTGGATGTACCATAGTTTTTCTATCCATTTGTTTATTGATGGGCACTTGGGTTGCTTCTATTTCTTTGTTATTGTGAATACTGCAGCAATAAACATAGGAATGCATACATCTGAGTTGTGGCTCTAACTTCTTTAGGGTGTATTCTTAGTAGCAGAATTGCTGGGTAAAATAGTATTTTTGTTTCCAACTTTTTGTGAAAATGTCAAACCTCTTTCCTTAATGGTTGCACCATTTTACGTTCCCACCAGCAGTGACAGTGACAATCTCTCCATAACCTCGCCAACATTTGTTGTTTGCTACCCTGTTCAACTTTGCTATTGTTGCTGGCGTGAGATGATACATCATAGTTGTTTTGATTTGTATCTCTCTGATAACTAGGAATTACGAACATTTCTTCATATGTTTGCTTGCCATCTGAATGGAACTTCTTTCTGGTGAAGTGTCTATTCATATCCTGTGCCTTTTTTTGTGATTGAATTGTTTAGATTTTTCTTGTTGAGATGCTGGAACATTTTATAAATTTTAGATATAAATCCCAGATATGTCATTGCTAAATATTTTTTCCCCAGTCTGTAGGTTTCCTATTTACACTTTGGAGCAGGGTTGTTTTTTTTTTTTTTCTTTTTTATGTCTGGAGCAGGGTTGTTTTTTTTTATGTGCATAGGTATTTGATTCTTGGAAGTTTCCATTCATCTATTTTATTCTCTCCTATTTGTAGGTTTTTCATTATGCTTGGAAGACTGTTCATGTAGTGAATTAGGGCTTTGATCGTTGTTCCTAGCTTTTCTTTGTTGGATTTTATAGTCTTTGGTTTTACTTCTAGGTCCTGATCCACTTTGAGTTGATTTTTGTGTATGGTGTGAGGTGTGGATATTGCTTAAGTTTTCTGCAGGTGGTTTTTCAGTTTTGCCAACATCATTTCTTATAGAAACTGTAGTTTCCTTACTTACCTGATTCTCTTTCCTTGTCAAAGCTCACTTGGCCATAGATTGATAGGTTTATTTTAGGGTTTTCAGTTCTATTCCATTTTTCTATGTGTCTGTTGCTGTACCAGAGTCATGCTGTCTTGACCACCACAGCTCTGCAGCAGCCTTTGTGCTGCATAGCTTGCTTCTTCAGTAGTGTTTTGCTTATTTGGGGTCACTTTCCATTCCAGATAAAATTGGAAATTGCCTTTTCCAAAACATTGAAGAAAGAAATTTGTATCTGTGTTGAGATTGCATTGAATTTGTAGATTACCTTTGGTAGAAATGAAATTTTCATGATCATTGGAGTCTTTCTATCCATGGCTATTCCTCAGAGAGGGACATGATGTTCGGAGAGGTGGAGGGTTGGCCAATGAAAGGAAGACTTTCAACCAGGTGGATTGACACAGTGACTGCTGTAATGTGCTATAATGTGTCATATCTGTGAGAATGGCATAGGACAGGACAAGGTTCAGATCTGTTGTTCATAAGGTTGCTATGGGTCATACTCAACTCAACAGCATCTAACTACAACAATACCGTGGTGTATTTTTTCATTCCTCCAGATCTCTTTCTGTTTATTGCAGTAATGTTTTATAATTTCCTTTGTATAGGTCTATTATGTCACTAGGTAGATTTATTTTCAAATATTTAATCTTGTGGTTAGGTATTGTAATTGGTATTGTTTTTCTTATCTCCATTTCTATGTTCTCTATGTCACTGTAAAGAAATGCAACTGATTTTGTATGTTAATCTTGTACCCTGCTACTTTGCTGAATTGGTTGACTATGTCCAATAGTTTTCTCACTGAATCTTTAAGACTTTCTAAGTATGCTATCATATCATCTGCACACATAGTTTTACCTCCTCTTTACCAATTTGTATACCTCTTATTCCTTGTCACAATGCTCTTGCTAATACTTCCAATACTATATTGAATGAGAGAGGTGATAGTGGGCATCACCTTAGGGTTTTTTAATGAGTACTTTATTAACTGTCTCTGAGAGAATTCTTCCACCTCATCTCAGATTATCTTAGGGTGGCAGCTTCCACTTTTGACTGAATATTCAATTGGGTACGAGACAGTAACCTAGGAGTTTCTCTTGTTTAGCTTGGAATAACCAGTCAGTCACTTTTAATGAACCAATTGCCATGGAGTTGATTCAGTTGCTGAGCATGTCAAAGTAAAATCATGCACCATAGGGTCTTCATGGATTGATTTGATAGTAGTATGTTGCTAGACCTTTCTTCTGAGGCACCTTTGGGAGAATTCAAACTACCAACCCTGTGGCTAGTTGTTCAGTGCTTGACTATTTACCATGGGGACAGCTGTACCTGACCTCTACTAACTCCACAAAGAGTAACTATCCCTATCAAGAACGTTTATAGTACAAAACCAATTCCTATAAGGTCAGACTAGGCCTCCATTTTTCTACACCTCCTTTTACTAATTCCAATACCAATAGTGCTATACTGTTGTTGTGTGCTAAAGAGGCCATAAATTGCACAAGGGGAGATTGTACATCCTTCTACTGTGAAGCAAATGGTGGATTTGAACCACAGCCTTTTGGAATTGCAGCACCACTTTTTACCCTTATGACACCAGGCAGAGCTCCCTACTACTCTACTACAGGTTTCAAAAATTGCAGTAGTCACATGGATTTGAGGTCTAATATAATTACTCACAGAGTAATGATATTTAATAGGGAAGTTAATAGATTGGCAACAGGATAAAATTCCTCAGTCCAGACAGCTTCTCAAGAGAGCTCGAAGGCCCTTTGACCTCCAGCCTCACAGCTTAGATCAACATTACAAAGTTCCCATAGTTGCTCTAATTAGGACATCTTCCTGTAGCCCTCCAGCCAGCTTGTGTGAAGGTCCCTGGCTCAGGCTCCATGGGGAGGCAATTCCAAATCAGCTCTGTATTATGTCAGTCTCTGGTTCTCTATTTAGGCTGCTGTTGCTGGTGCTGTTTTCATATAGATCCCAGTCTGACTGACCCAGAAATTTCTCGTCCCAAAGGATGCATGTTGCATTTTCTGCTGCTTCTTCTTTGCTAGTAGTGAGACGCTCACCTTCATTTAACTTGGTGAGATCTGGACCTGGGACTGGGGTGGAGGGGGTGGAAGGGGGGAAGGGCCAGTCCTATAATGATTAGTTCATGCATATCCATCCTGTTTCTAGTTCTTATCTAGTCATGTGGTGAAAGCAATAAACCCATGACATCACAATGTGTTAAGAGTGTCACTTTGTTAAATGCCCTAAGGACATGGCCTCTCCCTCATATAATGCTCTTGCTAAGGTCTTTTATATGATCTGTCTTGTATTTATAATTCTATACTTTTTCCCCCTGAACATTTCCATCCATACACTTGATTTATTAAATCAAGTACCTATTAAATTTTTATACATTAAAAAAAGATTGTACGCTTATTTAATGTTGAGTTTTGAGATATTTTTATTTATTCTGGGTGTAAATTCACTATCAGACATGATTTGCAAACATTTTCTTCCATAATATCCCTCTTTATTTTCTTTTTTTTAACTTTTATACTTTTATTGATATATTAATGAAAATTTACAGGAAACTTAGATTTCCATTCATTTAGTGTTGCACATTTTCCTCCCTCTCCCTCCTCTCAGTTTGCTTTTCTCTTTAAAAAAGATTCTTTCACTGTTGCACAGTTTCCTCCTGCCCTGTACTGCCTAGTCCAATTTGCTATGAACTCTTATTCTGAAATGTTGTCATGCAGATAATACCTAATTGTATATTCCTTTTAGACAGGTCTTTCCTTAATCCATTCCAATACAGTGTTCATTATTTATGCCTTCTTTTCTTAGTCCCCCCCACCCCAACCTCCATGTCAGTCCTGTTTTATAACATTAGCATTATGCAGTATTTGTCCTTTTGTGATTGAGATATTTCACTAAGCACAATGTCTTCCAGGGTCACCCATTTTGTGTAATATTTAATGAATTCCTTGTGTTTCAGTGCTGCATAGTATTCCATTGTGTGACTACACCAGAACTTCTCTATACATTCATTTTTGATGGGCATTTAGGTTGCTTCCATCTTTTTTGCTATTGTGAACAAAGCAGCAATAAACATGGGTGTGCATCTGCTTGGGTGGCAGTTATTGCTGGGTCAAATGGTATTTCTATTTCCAACTTTTTTAGAAAGTGCCATACTGCCTTCCATAGTGGTTGCACCATTTTACACTCCCATCAACAGTGAATAAAGCTTCCAATTTCTCCACAACTTTGCCAGATTTTGTTGTTTGCTGTTCTATTAAGCTTTGCTATTATTACTGGGGTAAGATGATATCTCATAGTTGTTTTAATTTGCATCTCTCTCATAGCTAGGAATTTTGAACATATCTTCATGAATTTTTTTTACCATCTGCATGTATGTTTTGTGACGTGTCTGTTCACATCCTGTGCCAATTTTGCAATTGGGTTATTTGTCTTGTTGAGGTGCCGGAGTAGTCTATAAATTTTAGATATAAGTCCCTTATCAGACATGTTATTACCAAGTATTTTTTCCCCAGTCTGTAGCTTTCCTTTTTACCCTGTTGGAGAAATCTTTTTGATGTGCATAGGGAATTTATTCTTAGAAGGTCCTATTCATCTATTTGATGAATAGGTTGTAAGTCCTCTTTATTTTCTTAAAGAGCAATTTTGAATATTTTCAAAATACAATTTGTTGATTTTTTTCTCTTGTGGAGAATACTCCTAGAGTTGTATCTCAAAACTATTACTTAGTCCACAATCTCAATATTTTCATGATGTTTACACTTAGAAGTTCTATCATTTCAGATTTTATTTTATATTTAGAAAGAAAAAGTGCTAAGGAGAGGGAATTACTAGATCAGTGAGAGGGGGAGGGAAACTGCTACACTAGGGAGAATATTCTAATAATTTAGAGAAAAAGTTTTTAAAAAGTGAAGATTATAGATTTTTTAATTGTTGTTTTTTTTCACCCTTTTCCTTCAATTCTCATCTCTGTTGACCCTCCAACACCGATTCTGTGTTTAAACATTTTCATAGCTTTTTCTATTAGTGAAAAATTTCTATCATAAAGCTTCTATCATACAGTCTTCAATCACAGTTGTCCTTTTACGAATGACAGCATAACTTGTTCTAGTTTCATCAATGTTGCACAATATTTCAAATTTTTGGTTATTTTTTCAGTGTTGGATAACTCGTTTATTGATCCTCTAAAAAAACATGATTGGAAAGATCATGGCCCGAATCAGACACACCTTAGTCCTCAAACTGACATCATTACTCTTCAATAATTTGGAGAGGTCCCTAACTTCAGACTTTCCCAGTGCTTTCCATCTCATTTCCAGATTGCTGGTACCAAAGGTGTTAGTTGTGGATACAGTAAGATGAAGTTGTTGTCAATTTCAATCTCCTTTCCATCCATCATGATGTTGTCTATTTGTCCGGTGGTAAAAATCTTTGTTTTCTTGACATTGAAATGTAATCCCTATTGAAGGCTGTATTTCTTGATCTTTTACAACAAATGCTTCAGGTCCTCCTGCCTGTCATGTTGGAGAAGAACACTGAACATTCCATGGACTGCCAAAGAACAAATGAATATATCTTGCAGAGGGGTGTAGCCAGAGTGCTCTTTTGAGGCAAGGATGGTGAAGACCTCACATACTTTGGGCATGTTGCTAGGAGGAGCTATTACTTGAAGGAGGATGTGATACTGGGAAGAGTGAGGGTCGTCAAAGAAGAACCTCAGTGAGGTAGATTGACACTGTGACTGCCGCAAAGGGCTCTAGTGTGTCAGGAAGTGTGAAGAAGGCAAAGGATAGGACAAGGTTCAGACCTAATGTTCATAAGGTTGCTATGAGTTATATTTGACTCTTTTACACCTAAAACCAACAATATAGTAAACGTGTGAGTGTGTGTCAGTTTGTGTTGTAGATCTTAGTTTTTTTATATATATCTAGTAGTAGAATTAATGTATCTCTCCTTTCTCCCCCCCCTTTTTTAAAAAATTACTTTCAATACAAGTTTACAGAGACTTTGGATTTCCATTCATTAATTGTTGCAGTTTTCTCCCTGCACACCCCTCTCTTCCAATTCTCTCTTCTCTTTGAAAAGTAAAAGAAACATTCTTTCATTGTTATTCAATCTCTCCCCCCAAGTCCACTCCACTATTAAGCCTTCATTCTGGACTCCTGTCATGAAAATAATACTTAATCATATATCCCTTTTAAACAGTTCTCTCCCTCATCTGTTTCAATGCAGTATGCATTATTTATCCCCTCTCTCTCAGTCTTCCCCAAACCCTGATGCCAGTCTTGTTTTACAATAGTGGCTCTATGTAATATTTGTCCTTTTGTGACTGAAATATTTCACCCAGCATAAAGTCCTCCAAGGTCATCCCTTTTGCATAATATTTCATGAGTTGCTTGTTTTTCAATGCAGCATAGTATTCCATTGTGTGACTATATCACAGTTTCTCTATCCATTCATTTGCTGATGAGCACTTGGGTAGTTTCCAACTCCATGATACTGTGAACAATGCCACAATTAACATGAGTGTGCATATATCTACTTGGGTGGTGATTATGGTTTCTTTAGGGTATATCCCCAGTAGTGGAATTGCTGGGTCAAATGGTATTTCTATTTCCAACTTTTTGGGAAATTGCCATATAGCCTTCCATAGTGGTTGCACCATTTTACAGTCCCACTAACAGTGAATAAGTGTTCCATTTCTTCACAACCTTATCAGCATTTGATGTTTGCTCTTCTGTTAAATTTTGCCATTCTTACTGGAGTAAGATGATAGCTCATAGTTGTTTTCATTTGCATCTTTCTTAGAGCTAGGGAATTTGAACATTTCTATATGTGTTTGTTTGCCATCTGAATGTCTTCGTTGGTGGTCTGTTCATGTCCTGTGCCCATTTTTCAATTGGGTTGTTTAACTTGTTGTGGTGCTTGAGTATTTTATAAATTCTAGATATAAGTCCGTTATCTGACATGTCATTACCAAATACTTTTTCACAGTCTGTGGCTTCCCTTTTTACCCTGTTGTAGAAGTTTTTGGATGTGCATAGGGATTTGATTCTTAGAAGGTCACATTCATCTATTTTATCCTTTCCTGGTTGTAGATTTTTCAAGATCCTTGGAAGACTGTTTATGTTGTGGATTAGGAGTTCAAAAGTTCTTCCAAATTTTTCTTTATTGAAGTTTATAGTCCTTGGTTTTAGTCCTATGTCCGTGATCCGTTTTGTTTTGTTTTTTTTACCGTGATCTATTTTGAGTTGGTTGTTGTGTATCGAGTGAGGTGTGGATTTTCCTTGAGTTTTCTACAGATAGTTTTCCAATTTTGCCAGCTCCATTTGTTAAAAAGACTGTCGTTTCCCCACTTAACTAATTTCATCTCCTTGTCAAAATCAGTTGACCATGGGTATATGGGCTGATTTCTAGATTCTCAATTCTATTCCATTGATCTATGTTTCTGTCATTGTACCAGTACCATGCTGTCTTGACCACCATGGCAGTGTAGTAGGATTTGAAATCAGAGAGTGAGATGCCTCCTACCTTGTTTCTCTTTTTAGGGAGTGCTTTGCTTATTTGAGGTCTCTTTCCAATCCAAATGAGGTTGGAGATTGCCTTTTCCATCTTGTTGAAGAATGGGATTGGCATTTGTATTGGGATTGCATTGAATGAGTAAATTGCCTTTGGTACTATTGTCATTTTAACAATATTGAGTCTTCCTATCCATGAGTAAGTGATATTCTTCTAATTTTCCAGGTCTCTTTTTGTTTCTTGTAGTAATGCTTTGTAGGTTTCTTTGAATAGATCCTTTGCGCTTCTGGTTAGATTTACTCCCAAATATTTAATCTTGTCATTAGCCATTTTGAAGGGTATTGTTTTTCTCAGCCCAGTTCTGTATTCTCATTGTCACTGTAGAGAAATCCAATTGATTTTTATATGTTGATCTTGTATCCTGACACTTTGCTGAATTGGTCAACTATGTCCAGTAGTTTTCTTGATGAGTCTTTAGGGTTTTCTAAGTATACTATCATATCATCTGCATAGAGAGATAATTTTACTTCCTCTTTGCCAATTTGGATACCTCTTATTTCCTTCTCTTGTCTTATTGCTAGTGCTAAGACTTTCAATAGAATATTGAACAGGAGAAGTGGTAGTGGGCATCCTTGCCTGGTTTCTGTTCTCAAGAGAAATGCCTTTAATCTTGCTCCATTGAAAACAATGTTGGCTCTTGGGTTTGCATATATACTTTTTACTATGTTGAAGAGATTTTTCTGTTGTGCATAGGGTTTTCAGAGGCCTGCTATTTCAGAAGTGGGGGGCCAATCCTTCTTCCTAGTGTGACTTAATCTGAATGTTCAGATTTAGAGGAGTATCTGAGAGACAAGCAATTTGTGGAGCAGTGAAAGATAAATCCCTTATTGTGGAGTTAAGCATTAGTTACAGTGTTGACCCCACCCCTAGCCCAGTGCCTTG
>NW_006399880.1:1691298-1719438 GCF_000299155.1 Elephantulus edwardii | reverse complement strand
AAACCAAATCCACAGGAGCCAAAATATGACTTTGATTTCATACCACCTGAATTTCAGAATCATCTCAGGAACAGGTTTGAGGCCTTAAACACTAATGAGTGAAGACCAGATGAGTTGTGGGAGGATGTCAGTTTAGGTAGGTTGTATATTTCTAAGTATTTGTCCATTTCCTCTAGGTTTTCATATTTGAATGTAGTTTTTCATAATATTCCAATGTCAGCCTTTTTATTTTAGTTGGTTCTGTTATGACGTTGCCCTTTTCATCACTTATTCAGATTATTTATGTCTTTTCTTTCTTTTCCTTTGTTAGTTTTGCTAGTGGTTTGTCTATTTTATTGACCTTTTTAAAGAACCAATTCCTAGTTTTGTTGATGGTTTCAATTGTTTTTTTAATTTCTATTTCATTTATTTCTGCTCTAATTTTTATAATTTCAGGTTTTTATAGGGTGTTAGGTTTTCTTGCTGTTCTTTGTCAATACATTGGAGACTTTGGGTTAGAGAGTCAATGGTTATTTTTTCCTGCCTTTTGATGTGGTTGCTTCTTACTATAAATTGAGCTCTGATTACTGCTTTGGCTGTTTCTAAGAGGTTTTGGTGAGTGATATTTTCATTGTCATTTGTTTCAAGAAACTTTTTAATTTCATTTTTTATTTCTTCTAGTACCCACCCATGTTCAAGGAAGGTGTTGTTCACCTTCCAAATGTATGGTTTTCCCCCTCCTCTATCCTCTTGTTATTAATTTCTAATTTTGTAGCATTGTGGTCTGAGAAAATGCTTTGTATTATTTCTATGTTTTTTAATTTATTGAATCTTGCCTTGTGACCTAAAATGTGATCTATTCTGGATAATGTTCCATGCACATTGGAAAAGAAAATATACTGTGCTATTTTTTTTGTTATATTAGCCTATAAGTATCTATGAGGTTGAGTTGATTTATTGTGTAGTTTAATTCCTGAGCATCTTTGGTGAGTTTGTTTTCTGGTAGTTTTTTTTTCTTTTTTCTTTGAGAGTGGTGTATTGAAGTCTCCAACTACTACAGTAGTGTTGTCTATTTCTTTTTAAAGTTTTCTTAATGTTTGTATTATATATTTTGCTTGTCTTTCATTTGGTGCATAGATATTTATAATTGTTATGTTCTCTTGTCCTATTGACCCTTTAAGCATTATGCAGTGACCTTCCTTGCCCATTGGTATGGTTTTTGTATTGAAATTTATTTTATTGGAGATTAATATTGCTACTCCTGCTTTTTTCTGGTTTCCATTTGCTTGGTATATTTTTCCCTATCCTTTTATTTTTAGTCTTTCTTTGGCTTCATTATTCAGGTGTGTCTCTTGTAGACAGCATATTGATGGATTTTTATTTTTTGTTCAATCTGCTACTTTTCTTTTCTTCAGTGGTGCATTCAAACCATACACATTCAGTGTGATTTTTGAAAGGCAGGGTTTTATTGCTATTTTTTTGTTGCGTTCTTTTTGGTGTTGTTGCTAGTTACTTTAGTCCATGCTGCCTTCTGTGACATCTCTGTAAGAATGACATCTCTCAGTGTTTCCTGCAATGCTAATCTTGTTTTTACAAACTCCCTTAGGTTCTGTTTCTCTGGGAATATCCTGATCTCTCCTTCATATTTGATGGATAATTTTGCTGGATTAAGTATGCTTGGTAGATAGTTGTGTTCTTTGAGTGTTTGATATATGTCCTTCCACTGTCTTCTTACTCACATGGTTTCTGCTGGGAAATTGACAATCCTATCTGCTCTTCCTTATAGGTTACTCTTTGTTTCTCCCTTGCTGCTTTCAGAATTCTCTCCTTATCTTTTGTTCTGGCAAATTTAACTATGATATGCCTTGGTGTTTTTCCTTTGAGGTCTAATATATATGGAGTTTACTCAGCTTCTTGAATATATATTTTCTTATTCTTTATTACTCCTGGGAAGTTTTCCTCTAATAATTCTTCCACAACCTTTTCAGTGTCTTTACTTGCTTCTTCCTGTTCTGGGATTCTAATGATGTGCATGTTATTTCTGTTGATGGTGTCCCACGTTATTCTTAGGTTTTCTTCTTTTTCTTTCCTTTTTGATTCTATTTTTTTTTCTCTAGTAGATCAGTGGTGACAATTTTATCTTCTATTTCACTGGTTCTGTGTTCCATCTTTTCAGCTCTGCTTATGTGTCCCTCCACCATGTTGACAGCATGTGAAACACTGGACCTTATATTTTGGATGGTGGTCTTGTTTTTCCAGTGCTTCTAATGCCTTGTTTGTTTTATCTGCATTGTTCTTGATTTTTTTTTTAAAGCTCCTCCTGTTTTTTGCTTGCAGTGTCCTGTAATTCTTCAAGTTTGTCTTTCACCCATTGAAAACATTCATTTATTGTTCTTTTAAATTCTGTGTTAGAAAGTTTGATAAGACTTTCTGGCTTCAGGAATCCATGGATACTGTGTCACCTTTTGGGGATGACATCTTGCTTTGTGTTTGTGTAAGGTGTGAGATAGCCTTTTTCTTTCATGACATTGCTGTGGTAGAGTTTTTCATACCTGAGGCAAAGATAAGTTCTTGATCTGTGCTCTAGAAATTGGTGGGGCAGCTACCCCACCTGTGTTTCTCCCTGAACTTCAGACTCAAGGGAAGGTTCTGTTCAGGACCTGCGAGAGCAGCCTTTTGTAGCTAAGTCAGATCAAGGTGCTCCGGATTAAAGACATGTTGATTAACTGGATGGGTAGGCATGGGTGTGGATCCTAATGGGGGGTGGTGGGACAGGCATGAGGTGTGGGGCAGCCATGGGAGCAAGGTGGCCACGTTTAGGGATCTCCTTCAGATTTCAGCTGTCCAGGTGTGCTCAGGCATGAGATCCCTACTCAAATTCCAGCTGTCTGTTTCCCACCCAGAGGCTCTCTCTCAGTGGTACTGCCTAGTGGTCCTCACCCAGGTGCCCTCACTTAATGGCCCCAGTGGAGCTCTGGGTCCAGTGGGGCTTAAGAAAACTCAGTCAATTTCATGCTGGCCTGCTTGATACTGGTAGGTGTGTCCCACAGTGGCTCAGCTGGTGGTTTCTGCAAGGGCAGACAGGTTGCTGCTCCTGTGGCTCCCAAACTAATTATTTTAATAAAAGTTCTCACTCAAATGCTTGTTCTCCATGTTGCACGATGCCAGCCTCTGTGTGCTGTGTCTCTCTCTCTGGCGGCCTGTTTCTATGCAGCTTGCCACTCCTCCAGCTCCTTATGCTATTTTCTCCACTACCACCATCTTGGTGACTCTATTCTCTCCTTTCTAAAGAAACACCAACCTAATTCCCTTAAGAGTTGCAACATTTTACATGCCACATGCCCTGTACTCTTTTTCTTAAAGAGCTTCTTCACATATACACCTACTCATCCAATGGTATGAGTTTCATACTCCACAAAGACTAACTAACTTCTCTGGACAGTATTATTATTTTAAATGAAACTCAGAGAGGTAAAGAATGGATTTCCCAAGGTTCCATTACAATTAATAATGGTAAAATTGGAACTCTACCCTAGCTATAGAGTCTTTCCGGCTCTGAAGCATGAAGCATACCCCTTCTATAAAAAATCTTGGTTGCACTTCTGGAGTTTCTTGTCACTGAAGTACACTCTGTAATTTAGAAAGTATCTTCTGTCCCCTTGTTTGGTAGAGGCTGAAGCATGCTGTGATCTCACTGTCCCTTGAGACACCTTCATTTGGACTTTGAGATCCTAGGGTAAGTTCTAATTGAGATTCTTATGGCACATAGACAACAAGATTAGAAAATCTCATTGCCTGAAAATGTGAGCTTATTTGATCCTGAGGCTAGTTCTTGGTTCTTCCTCAGGTAACTGACAAATAATTTTGAGTTAATCCTCCTACATTTTGGGTAGGTTCTCTGGTATCTCATGGGTTGGCCTCTTTCCAGCCAGCATCAGCTAGGAGGAAATTTGCAGAGGGCCAAATGTAGACTCCAACTTGTTGTCTCACCCATCAGGAGCCAAAAGAGCTTCTCCTAGGGTGGAGGCCACCCATATGCATCCTTTTAACAGTAACTCACACATCCAGGATCTTAATTTCCACTGTAACTCTGCCATTAATCTGTGCTGTGATCCTGAGAAAGGTCCTTTTTTGTTATTGTTTCCCCTTTTGTGAAATAAGGTCTAGGAAACAGACAACTCCTGAAGAACTGAGAACCCCAGGGACTTGAGTAGGATCTTCTGTGATATCTAGACCTCTCACCCCTGATGCCCCCCACCTAGGAGCTCTGGGGGTTTAGTGGTAAAGATTTGTGCTGCCAGTACCTAGGCACATAGTTCAAAGCCATCAGTTGCATCAGGAGAAAGATAGGCACTCTTCTCATATGATATTTAATACTTCTGAAAATCCACTGGAGGATCAGGTATGAGTTGGTTCTTACTCAAGGGGACATAACAACAACAACAGCAACAACAACCCTTGGGTGACTCTTTGTGACAGCTTGCCTAGTTGATCTCTTATAACTGTTTTTCTCTCATTGTTATCTAGATGAAATTGACTCATAGCTATCCCTCTTCAGGAAGTTGTCAAAAGCTATAAACCACACAAGAGTAGATTGTCCATCTTCTTTTATTTCTTTCATTCTTTTTATGGCATTTCTGAACCATGGTGTGTATCAGGATAATCTGGAGGCAATACTAAAGAACACAATGGCCCATATTCATTGAAGTAGAATAGGAGCTGGGCTTCATAGTTTACCACATTCCCCAGGTGATTTTGCTATTGACCAAAGCTCAAGATCTACTCTTTGAGTATGATTAGGCATGAGAACATTTTTTCCTTTTTAAATAGTTTAGAGAACCAAGTTAGAGAGCTAATAATGACTTGACTGGGGTTTTGTAATCTGGTGAATACAAGTCTTCCTTTAGGACAGAAGTTGGTGATATCAGTGACAAAATAAAATTTCTACTCAGTTTGGTATTTATCACTACAGTGTTCTTCATGTACCTTTCTATAATCTGTGACTGATTATTGCTGATCTTCCACAAACCTAAACAATAACAATAATAATAATAATGCATATGCATAGGGTTTTGTATATGGTAAATCCCACTGTTGTTAAGATAGTTTCTACTCATGATGATCCTCCATCTAATTTCTGAGGTTATAGGTAAACTTTTATGGGAAGAGACTGCCCATCTTTCCTCCCCTGGAGTGACTGGTGGTTTAAAATTGTCTATTTCTGTGTTGTTCTGTTGTTATTATATGTTGTTGAGTTAGGACTGACTGATAGCTGACCGACCAGCAGGCTTTCAGAGGTATTAAATTTAATGGAGGCTGTTTACCCATCTTTCACCCACAGAGCAGCTGGTGGATTTCAACTGTATGCCTTTGGCATACACAGAGCTCCTTATCACTAGGCCACCAGAACTCCCACTACTGTGTTAGCAGCCTAATATGCTACATATTGCACTATTAGGATTCCTCCTAGATCAGCATGTTGTTAGGTTCTGTTGCATATGACTCATAATGACCCTATGAACAATATATCTGAACCTTGTCCTGTCCTGTGCCATTCTCATCATCTCTAATATACTTGAGCCTATTACTACAGTCACTGGATCTACCCATTTTGTTGAAGGTCTTCCTCTCTTTCGCTGACCTTCTACCTTTCCAAACATGATGCCCTTTCCCAAGGAATAGCTCCCAGAGTACTGAATATCCATCACATGCATTGGCAAAAGAAGAAATAGGTATGGTTTTGAGAAGGATGCAACCAGAGTGCTTCTTAGAGGCAAGGATGGTGACGCTTTATCTCACAATATTTTGAATACGTTGTTGTTATGTGCTGTCAAGTTGCCTGCGATTCAGAGTAACCCTATGAATGAAAGCTCTGAGCCTCACCCTATCCTAAGCCAATTGCACCATTTCTAAAACACCTATTGCCACAATCACTGTATCAGTCCATCTCATCCAGGGTCTTCCTCTCCAATCAGGAAACTAGGGCTCTGAGAGGGGAAATGTCATGGTGAGTTCATGATGCAGTGATAGGATTTGCAGTACTACCCAATCCAAGTCTTTTAATTTCTACTTGCTCCACTTTCCAGCTGCCTCACGTGCAGTGGAAATGGGAAGATTCACTCATTCAAATGAATGAATAAATATTTAGCAAGTCTCTACCATTGGCCAAATGCCAGATCAGGACTGGGAAGAAGATGGTGAATAAATAGAACTGACCAGACAACTAACTGACAGCCTAGTGGAGGAGAACAACAGTAAACAAGAAAAGAAACAAAGAACCCCTGATTGTAGTGAATACCAGGTGGGAAATGAACATGTTGTGTGTGGTCATGGAGAACCATGATGTGGGAAAATGACAGAAGATCTTATTTAGACAAATTGGACAAGGAAGTGCTTTCAGGAGTCACATCTGGGCTAAGAACCTGAAAGAAAATAAGCCTTTACAAAGCCTATTGCTGTGTCGTAGATTCCAACTCATAGAGACACCACATCAGATTTCCAAAACTATAAGTCTTTATAGGAGGAGACTGGCCATCTTTCTTTCTCAGAATTGTTAGTGGACTTAATCTGCTGATTTTCAAGTTTGTAGCCCAATTTGTAACACACAGCATCACCAAACCTCTTAGTGTTCTAGGCAGAGCAAACCCTTTGGCAGAGTCTTGAAGGAAGCTGGAGGAGGCCAGGGTGGCCCAACACCATGACTGCAAGAGAAAGAGTCTGAATTAAGGCAGTGGAAGGTAGGCCAGCCAGATTCCACTAATCATGTTCTAGGAACCAAAAAAAAGCTCTGCATAAAGTATGATGACAAAAGAAAAAACACTAGTGCAGAGTCACTTTCTGACCAAGTGAGAGATGATGGTGACTTGGACTACTGATGTGAAACTAGAACCTCAGAGGTTCTAGAGGAAAATCCATTCCTTGAGTTTAAGAGCTTCTAAAGATGCACTCTTAGAATCATGGTTCCTTCTTCCATCAAAGTCAACAACTTACTCTCTGTTCTTTGAGTTGGCTTCTGTCATGTAACAAAGGAAAATATACAACTGAAAGTAACTAGAGAGGACAATGGGAGCTATTATAGTACAGTCAGTAAGGAGTTTAGCTCTGTTTTAAGAAATCACTCTGCTAAGATTAATAGCAGTAGTTAAAAGAAGTATTAGGTAGATATTGTCCTAGATTCTTTAATTGCTGTGTAATTCCATGATTTCCAGCATCAATAGCTCCTCCTTTGTTCAGTTCCCTAGCATCTTTATGTTTCTTAGGTTTGGTGGTTTGCTGGAAGGTCTCCCAGAGACTCAGACCTATAAGGGCAATGGCACATGTGACAGTAGGTGTACAGTCTTGTTTTGCCAAACCTGGTGTGCAATATACCAGAATTCTGTAGACATTCAGTTGTGGTGAAGCTAGATGGTGACTGCAGTTGATGCAGGTTGGTGTTGCAGAGTCTGACGCATGATGGTCAAGGATCCTACAGACTGTTAGTTGCAGTACAGCTGGATGCTGTGTCCCAGGAAAGTATACATCCCACAAGAGTGAGAGAGAGTAACATTGAGGTCCCATGAGCTTATATAAGCCTCTAGTAGGGAGGGGCACTGAACATCCCATGGACAGCCAAGAGAATGAGCCAATATGTCTTGGAGATGATGCAGCCAGAGTGCTCTTTGGAGGCAAGGATAATGAGGCTTTACCTCACATACTTGGGGAATGTTCCTAAAAGGGGCTATTCCTTGGAGAAGGACACAAAGCTTGGAAGCATGGAGGATCAGAAAAGGAGAGGAAGACCCTCAACTAGGTGGATTGACATGGTGACTGCTACAATAGGCTCTTGTGTGTCAGGAAGTGTGAGGATGGCACAGGATAGAACAGGGATCAGATCTTTTGTTCATAGGGTTGCTTTGAGTCATACTCAACTTGATGGCACCTAATAACAACAAAAACAAGAGTGGGGCTTGTATCCTATCTTTACCTTCTCTTCTTAATATAATAAATACTTCAGCACGAAATAAGCAGTTAAAGACTGGCTAGGAAAGACATTCTGAATTATGAACCTTAGATATCCAGAAGTTGCCAACCCAAAGATGACACCTCTCTGGTGGTTCTAATTCACTAGCATCTCTGAGGGAGAAAGATGGACCAACTCCTGTAAGATTGGCATCCTGTGAATACCTGCAGGAGGATCATCTCTTTATGAGTTATTTCCAAACAGAGGACAAGGAGTTTAAGTTGAATGATCGTATTGAAGGTCTGCTCAGATAATGGATAATTCAGGGTTACTTTCCCAGATCAAGATTGTTTACTTAATCACATTTGCTAAGACTTATGTAAAGTAACAAACACAGGCTCAAGGTAATATAAAGTAGATTTTTTTCCCCCAGATGAAATGCTTTTTAATATGAATACTATGTGTGTAGGTATACAAATGCAATCTACCCCCAGAAACCCTGTTCTACCAATAATCACCTATTTTATCTAAGAAATAATACGTTATTAAGACATTAAGTTACTAAGCATTGTCAAGAGGAAAGATATGCTCTGAGGTCCTCATCTTTTTATTAAGAAAGAGATGTTTTACAGGTCACGGTCACAGTCCCATCATCTCCACTCTCTGTGTAAGCTCAGCTTCAATGGTTTCCAATTCTCTGTTTGCTTCTTCAATTTTCACTTGAGCAAGACATGGGTTCAGCATTAAATCTAAATAAGATTCCATTTTTTTCTTCAAAGGTTTTGTCTGTTGTTTTAGTTTTTCCAGTTTTTCTGACAGTGCTATTAGGGACTGATGAGACAGAGAGGCATCCATGCCTCTGGCTGAAAGTTGTTTCTCTGTGGCTTGGATCTCAGCTCTGAACTCCTGTGATTTTGCTTTTAGGAAGTTCATGTTCTGAAGACGCTGGTCAACTTTGGCCCTTTCTTTACTGAGATGCTGTTCTGCCTTCTTTAGATCTTCTTGTAGATACTTTTCTAATACTAAAATTGCAGTTAGATTTTTTTCCAAGTTTTGTCAATTCCAGTTCTATTTCTTCATTTTTGTACTTGGTTTAAAAAAAAATCAGAGGTCAAATCATTCAATCAGTAATGAAGCTAGTTAGTGACTTGTCTTTTGTTTCAAGCAGCAGTGCAAGTTCAACCAAAGAATTCAGATACCTGAAATCAGTATTAGAGAGACTTGCAGGTGAAAAAGCCACACCTTCCATGAGAAGATCTTGAAGATGCTTAGCTTCTGATTCATATTCGCTTGCTTTCTGTTTCAAGTCCTCTATCACCAGGGAGACATCCCTGTCCTGGTATTGTTGCATTCCGACAGGTGATACAGAATATCTGTCATCCGTGGATTCACTTCATATTGTGGAATGGGATGATCTCCAAATATATTTTTCAACCAACCAGCAAAGCTCATCTCTTTCTCTTGCTGAGCCTTCGTAGCCGTCGCTCCCACCACTTCCCCAATTTTAATCATTCAAACTCAAAACTCAAACTCACTGCCCTCAGGTTGGTTATGACTCATCGAGACCCTCCATCAAGTATCCAAGGCTGTAAATGACAACTGGAGGAGACTCTTCATCTTCTGAGGATCAGCAGGTAGATTAAAACTCCCAGAGTGAGGCAGCCTTTTGGTTAGCAGGACAATATCCTACAGACCAGGATCACCAGAACTCCCTCAAGTTTGGGACCTTTATTCAGTCTACACAACCCTTACTGTTCAATTTTACATTGAAAATACATCCATTTTGTTGTAGCATCCTCAACAATCTCATCCTACTACAGCATTAACTTATAACTAAAATTTATGGAACCTCTAGAGTCATTGTCTACATGATTTAAATTAGCCATGATTAAGAAAACAAGTTATCTGCTCTCAGAATTCAGTATTAAGAGAGACATAAAATAATAGTTACAAATATTCTCATTCTAAGAAGGAGGCAACAATGGAAGATAATAGTCATCAACCCCAAGAAATTTTTAAATCCAGCCAGGCAATCTCAATTGTTTTTGTTATTGTTATGGGTGATTTTATCAACTACTACTCATTGCAACCCTATGAACAATAGTTCTTAACCCTGCCCTATTCTGAGCCATTCTTACTGTTTCAGACATACCTTCCTCCATTACCACAGTCACTGTATCAATCCATCTCACTCAGGGTCTTCCTCTCCTGTGCTGACCCACCAACCGTCCAAGTATTATGGCCTTCTCCAAAGACTGATTTCTCCTGGCAACATGCCCAATGTGTGTGAGAAGGATGTTCAAAATTCTTTCTTCCAAGGAGCAACTTGATTTCACCCTCTCCAGGACAAACTTGTTTGTTCTCTTGGTAGTCCAAAATATATGTTCAATATTCTTCTCCAGCATCATAGCTCAAAGGCATCAATTCTCCTTCTGTCATCCATAGTCATTGTCCAGTTCTCGGATACATAGCAAGTAATTGTGAAGACCATGGTCTGAATCAGGAGCACTTTAGTCAAACTGACATCTTTGCTCTTCAGCACCGTGGAGAGATCCCTGACAGCAGACTTTCCCAGTGCAATTTGTCTTTTGATTTCCTGACTGGTAGTGTCAAGAGTGTTTATTGTGGATCTGAGCAGGATGATATTGTTAACCTCTCAATTTCTCTTCATCCATCGTATTGTTCCCAATTGGTCCAGTGATGAGAATATTTGGGTTTTTTGATGTTGAGCTTCAATCATATTGGAGAATACAATTATTCACCTTCTACAGCAAACATTTCAGGTCTTACTCAGTTTCGGAAAGCAAGGTGTCATCTGAAGAATACAGGTTATTGATGAGTCTTCCTCCATTCCTGATGCCACATTTCTTCTCACCAATTCCAGCATCCCTAATGAACTCTTCAGCATATAAACTGAAAATATATAGAGACAAGATGTATCCCTGATGCATTCCTTTTCCTCATTTTAAATCATTCAGTGTTTCCTTGCTCTATTCTGAAGACTGCTTCCTGGTACAAGTATAGGTTTTGTGTCAACACAATTAAATGTTCTAGGATTCTTATTCTTCTCAAGGTTAGCCACAATATGTTGTCATCCTCACAGTCAAATGCCTCTGCATAGTCAATTAAACACAAATAGACATTTCTCTGGTACTATCTTCTTTCAACCAAGATGTCTGGAGGCATAACCTTCTCCTAAACCTGGTTTTTCTCTTTAGGATTCACTTTATCAGAAAAGAAGGCTTTACATAGATCTTTTCAGGATAATTTGATCTCTGTTTCTGGATTCTTTTGAGATGGTTAAGCAGATTAATTAATCCTTATTTATTAAAAGTGTGTATGGATTAATTTTTTGATCTTTTGAGCCTTTCAGGCTCTCTGATGGCCTAGTGGTAAGAAACTGCACTGTAATCCAAAGACACTTGCTTAGAATCCACCAACTGCTCTGTGGGAGAAAGATGTACAGTTTCTTCCCATGTGATTAACTGTCTCTGAACATCTACCAGAGGGTCAGCTACGGGATGGTTCTGACTTGATGGTACACAACAAGAGCAACTGATCCATTCAAAGGACCAACAAAATAATTCTCCAGAGAACATTTTCCTGCAAGTGAGTTTTCAAATTTCAGTATCATTTGTGATATGGATGCACTGACAATTTCCCAAATCCTCAGGTTCCAGTTATTTTTTGCTTAATGATTCTCTCCTTAATTTCTCTTTTGTCTCATATTTTATTATAAGCAGCAAGAATAAATTAATTGGGCTGCACTTTCAACACTTTGCTTGAAGATCTCCTTAGTCCATTAATATCCAGCTTGAACTTCTGGCAAGTCTCTGTCTATGTACTGTTCTACCCAATTTTGAATGATCTTCAACAGTTTCTTGCTTGCATGTGATATTAATGCTATTGCTTGATAATCTCCACATTCTGTTGAATCACCTTTCTTTGGAATAGGAACAAATATGGTTCTCTTCCAGTAGATCAGCCAGACAGTGTCTTCCAAATTTCTTGGCACAGACTAGTGAGTTCATCCAGAGTTGCATCTGTAATTTTAAACATGTCACTTGGTATCCCGTGGATTCTTGGGGTCTTATTTTTTGCCAATGCTTTCATTGCATCTTGAACTTTTTCCTTACCCTTTCCTCTTGATCATATGGTATTTCCTGAAATATTTCATTGTTGGTCAGTTGTTGGTTTGTTTGTTGTTGTGGGGTTTTGTTTTGGTACAGTGATTCTATCTATTCCCTCTATCTTGTTTTGATGCTTCCTAGATTATTCAATATGTTGCCCACAGCCTCTCTAAGTACTGCAACTCCAGTCTGGAATTTTGTATCAGAGATATCAGTGCTGATGTCAGATAGGTCCTGGCTGAAAGGAAAGAATACCAGAAGAATGTCTATTTGTGTTGTATTGATTGTACAAATGCATTTGACTGTGTGTATCATAATAAATTATGACTTACATTGAGTAGAATGGAGATTCCAGAATACTTAATTATGCTTATGTGAAACCTATATCTAGACCAAGAAGCTATTGGGTGAATAGAGCAAGGAAATACTACACAGTTTACAATTAAGAAAGTCTTGCATCAGGGTTGTATTCTTTCTCCATAACTATTCAATCTGTATGCTGAGTAAAATTTTTTAGAAGCTGAATTCTTTGAAAAAGAATGTGTCATCAGGATCAGAGGGAGACTCTTCAGTAACCTACATTATGCAAAAGATGCAAGCTTGCTTGATGAAAGTGAGGAGGACTTGAAATGCTCACTGCAGAAGACATAACACTGTAGTCTTTAACATGTTTTGCATCAAATGTCAAGAAAAAAAATTTCACCACTTAACTGATAGGTGATATCATGACAGAGAATAGATTGAAACTGTCAATGAGGACATCTTACTTAGATCCACAATCAATACACTTGGTACTAGCAGTCAGGAAATCCGGAGATGTATTGCATGGGGAAAGTGTAGTTAGGAACTTCTCCAAATTACTAAGGAGTGGCAATATTAGTTTGAGGACTAAGATATGCCTGATTAAGACCATGGTATTTTCAATTACTTGCTATGCTGCTGAGAGCTGGGCAATGAATAAGAATGACAAGAAAAATTGAAGCCTTTGAACTCTGGTGTTGGAGAAGAGTGAACTTGCTGCAACTTACTGTTGCATGGACTACCAAAAGAACAACAGATATGTCTTGGAGAAGGCGAAGTTACAGTGATCTTTGGAGGCAAGGACGGCAAAGTTCCGACTGGCATACTCTGTCCATGTTGCTGGGAGAGCTATTCCTTGGAGAACAACATGTTTGAACAGTAAAAGAGAGGAAGACTCACAGGTGGATTGACATAGTTACTGCAACAATGGATTTGAGTGTGTCAGAGATTGTGAGGTTGTCAGAATAGGACAGGAGTCAGATCTATTGTTCATAGGGTAGCTTTAATTCTTACTTGACTTGACAGCACCTAACAACAACAACCACCACACCTACTACTACTAAATGTCTAAGTTCATGACAAGTTCTCCTTTATGGCTTGACTTCATGTAACAGTAACAACTTCAAGATTTCAGACATAAGCTCAGGGGTCCCCAGAGCTCCATTGATGCACAATGAAGCTGGCCCCCATTGCTTCACCGAGTGGCATTTTTCTAGAATGATTAACAGAACTCATTATAATACTCTATTTAGGATTAAAATTTTATTATTGGTAAAAAATTACAAGTGCAGAAGCACAAAGGGTGAGGTCTAGGAGAATTTTCAACTCAGAATTCCATGTCCTAAAAAGGGATGTGCTATCTCAACAGCACCAGTGTCCATCACAACGAAAATCTCATGACCAGGCAGCTTCAGCTGGACCCTCATTACATAAGCAGGATTCAGTGAAACAACTTCCAGCACTTCTCTCCTCAAGTCCAGCTGATATCTTAGTTCTTTGAGGCTTGATTTTAGCATAACCCCATTGGCTATTTCCTGGGCTTAGGTCATAATTCCTTTAATTGGCTTTGTCCAGCCTCCCATCATCCAAACCCCCTCACTGCCTTTGAGCAGGTTTCAATTGATGGTGACGCTGCATGAGTTTCCGAGATTGTAAATCTTAACAGAAGCAGATCGACTTACCTGTCTCCTGTGGAATGCTGGTGATTTGAACCAGCAGTTTTTCCGGTTAGTTATCCCAGCATCTAACATAATGCACCAACCACAAAGGTTTCTTGTCTCTCATTACATCATATGACCAAAACTTCTCATGGGGCTAGGATTCTCACAGTTTGTGCAGTCTTCCACTCAATCTTGTCAGTTTCCAAAACCAGGAATGGTCTTGTCATCCTACTCTCAGGCATCTGAAGTAGTTGAGAGGAGAGAAAAGATAGTGCCTTGTTCTGAATTCTTTTGAAGCATTAGTGTATTTATTTAAAAATTTCCCTCATTGTATAACGCTTTATTTATTTATTCATTTCATCATCCTCAATGACTGTTCTTACTTCTCTCCATTTTTATATTGGTCTCGGGGCCAGCAGCAATATGCTTCAGCAAGTGCCTTCTTCTCTCAAAAACCAAAACCAAAGAGCAAACAAAAATACCCCACAACCAAAATAAAACCCAAACTCATTGTGTTGAGTCTGAACTGACTCATAGTTGAACTTCAAGCCTCCAGCAAGTTTACAGAGGCTGTAAATGGCGTGGGAAGAAATTGCTTATCTTTCTTCCTCTGAGCGGTTGGTGGATTCAAAACTCCCACCTTTGGATTGGCAGTAAAACTCCCTACTGACTATGTCACCAGAGCTCCCTCAGTCCTTTTGTTAGGCAACGTTACAATTGCTTGCTTAGAAACAATTTCAGATACACAATAAGGAGCTGATCAAACATTGCAATCCATTAATTAGATTATTTGATGTTAAGTAATGTTATGAATCAAAATGCCTATTAATGATTACATGGAAAACCAACATGATTTGTAAACCTTCAGTCAAATAAAAAGTTTAAAAGAGAAAAAAACAAGAATCATCCCTGGTTGTGTTATTCACAGTTGCAGCCCTGACCGTGGAATCAATGGATCAAGTAGGAAAAAAAGAAGACTGAAGTGATTTGAGGTTGTTGTTGTTGTTATGTGCCACAAGTCGCTTGCGACTCATAACAATCCTATGTAAAACAGCCCTGAGCCTTGCTCTGTTTTGTGCAAACCTTATTGCCTCTGACACACCTATTTTCATCACCTCAGTCACTGAATCAATCCATCTCTTCAAGGGTCTTCCTCTTTTGGGCTGTCCCTCCATCCTCCCAAGCAAAATGTCCCTCTCCAAGGACTGATCCCTCTTTGCAACATGCCCAAAATATGTCAGATAGAGCTTCAGAATCCTTTTATCTAAGTTACAGCCTATCCATGGAAGAACCTATTTGTTCTCCTAGTAGTCCATCGTCTATTCAAAACTCTTCTGCAGCACTATAACTCAAAGGCATCAATTCTCCTTTTATCATCCCTAGTCATTGTCTAGCTTTACGATGCATAGCAAGTAATTGTGAAGACCATGGCCTAGATTATGTACACCTTAGTCTCTAGACTGACATCGTTGCCCTTCAGTGCTCTGGAGAGGTTTCTGACAGCCACCTTTTCCAATGCAATTCATCTTTTAATTTCCTGGCTCTGGTACCAAGAGTGTTGATTGTGGAACCAAGCAAACTAAAGCTGTTAACAATCTCAATCTCTTTACCATCTATCATGATGTTGCCAGTCAGCCCAGTGATGAAAAATCTTTGTTTTTTTGATGTTGAGTTTCAATCTATATTTAAGGCTGCAGTCCTTGCCTTCTCCAGTAAGAGCTTCAGGTCTTCCTTTGTTTCAGCAAGCAGGGTTGTGTTATCTGCATAATGCAGGTTGTTGATGAGTCTACCTCCAATCCTGATGTCACATTCCTCCTCATAGAGCCCGGCCTCCTGGATGATGTGTTCTGCACACAGATTAAAAAGGTATGGAGCTATGACATATCTTTGGCGAACACTCTTCCCAATTTTGAACCATGCTCTGTTTCCTTGCTCTGTTCTGATGACTGCCTCCTGGTCCATGTATAGGTTTTACATAAACACAATCAAGTGTTCTGGGATTCCCATTCATCTCAGAGTTAGCCACAGTTTGTTGTAATCTACACAGCCAAATGCTTTTACATAGTCAATGAAACAGGTAGACATGCCTCTGGTACTCTCTGCTTTCAGCCAAGATCCATCTAACATTAGCTACAATATCCCTAGCACCATAACCCCATCTAAACCCAGCCTGCACTACTGGCAGTTCTCTGCTGATGTGCTATTCCGGTAATTTTTTGTATAATTTTCAGTAGAGTCTTGCTTACATGTGCTATTAATGATATTCAATAATTTCTGCACTCTGTCAGGTAACTTTTCTTTGGAATGGAAACAAACACAGATCTCTTCCAGTCAGTTGGCCAGGTGGGTATCCTCCAGATTTCTTGGCACAGTGCGGTGAGCACATTGAGGGCAGCGTTTTGTTTGTTGAAATATGTCAATTGGCATGCTGTCAATTCCTGGAGCCCTGTTTTCCCCCAATTCATTAAAACAGCTTGAACTTCTTCCTTCATCACCACAGGGTCTTGCTCATATATTGTTTCATGAAATTCTTCTTTGTTAGACAATTCTTTTTGGTGCAGTGACTCCGTATATGCCTTCCATCTTTTTGTATTATTTCCTGGATCATTTAATATTCTGCCTAAAGCATCCTTAAGTATTGCAACTCGTGGTTTGAGTTTGTTCTTCAGTTCCTTGAGCTTAAGAAATGCTGAGTGAGTTTGGCCCTTTTGATTTTCTGATTTTAGCTCTTAGCACATTTCATTATCATACTTTGCTTTGTCTTCCCACACTGCCCTTTGAAATCCTCTGTTCAACTCCTTCATTTCCTCCTTTACTTTGGCTTCTTGGTGCTGTAGTTCAGAAATTCAGGGTCTCTTCTGACATCCTTCTTGGTCCTTTCTTTCTCCTCTGTCTTTTACATGTTTCCTGGATGATATTCTAGGTATCCTCCCACAACTCATCTAGTGTTCAAGGTCTCAAATCTGTTCCAAAGATGGTTTTGAAATTCAAGTGGGATAGTCTCAAAGTCAAATTTTGGTTCCTGTGGATTTAACCTTCTTTAGTTTCAGCTTGAACTTGCATATGAATGGTTGGTGGTCTGTTCCAGAATCCGTACCTGGCCTAGTTTTCAAAGCTAATATTGAGCTTCTCCAACAATTCTTCCCACAAATGTAATCTATCTGATTCCTATTTATACCATCAAATGAAATTCATGTATAGTCTGCATTTATGTTTCTTATAAAAAATATTTGCAATGAATAGGCCATTGATTGTTCAGAGTTCTATCATTTTGTCTCCAGCCTCATTTCCATCACCAAGTAGAGTTCTATAATTTCTATGCTCTATTGGATCACCTTTTTACGGTATGGGAAGTCTGTAGGCCTGGTAGTTGTCCTCCTGATTTCTTGACACAACCTGGTGAGCATGTCCAGAGTGGCATCTGTTTGTTGAAATATGTCAATTGGTATTCCATCATTTCTGGGCATTCAGTTAATGAGGAATGGGAGAGGGACTTGTGATCTACTGGGTTAAAAACTCTTGGTAGGTTGGGAAAGGTGCACCAGCCTGCTTCTTTATCAAGGGTTGAGTGCCTAATTTTGCAAAATCACTTAGTAAAGCCTCACTTTTGCTAAATTGAGTTTGGATTGGATTTCATGAACACTTGTAAGGTCAATACTTTGGATAACTCATATAGAATTTAGATGACTCATATAGATGTCCAGAAGGCACCATTCTCAGTTAGGGAATCAGCCTAGGTCACAGGATCATACTTTGCTCATCTCCAAGAGAAGCCAAAGCAGTACTCAGGGGTACTGACACCATTTTTTACATCGATGTTGCTGTAACCAGTCTCCTGAATGGCAGACTGTGCTTCCACATCCACCAAGCCACTGGGACAAGAAATAAATAATTTAGATTGGCTTGGAGAAAGAGAGATTCCCTTCATGCCTCTTGGGATATCCTTATAGGAGAAAATAGAGAAAGAAAAGAATTACTGGTATTTGTAAAACCTTTTAACTTTAAATTATATTTATCCATAACTCACATTTGTTCCCCTACAAGAATATTCTGAGATCTTTAACCACATCTGTGAAATGGATACATTCAAGGAGAAGTAGCCTAGGTCAGAATGGAAATATATGACACAGTATCCTATTTCTGTAGGATTTGCTGCTCTTTGTCCAGCAACAAGGATACTAAAAGATGACCTTTGATGAAACAAATCTTCTGTTCAGATCCTTTACTTTATCATCTCCTCCTTTTGTTTTCGCTTCTCGATGCTCTAATGTAATTTTCACAGTCTCTACTGACATCCGTTTTGATTTTTTATTCCTCATCAACCTTTGTAATGATCTTTTGCTCTCTACATAGATGATATCCCCCCCCCCCCCATCTTCTCTGGTCTTCGATCATAGATGCTCAGTGTCTCAAACCTGTTCTTGAGATGATTCTTAAATTCAGCTAGAATAGATTCAATGTTGTATTTTCATTCCTATTGACTAGGTTTTTAAAAATAATTTTTGAATGTCTTCTTTGGTGAAGTATCTATTCATATTATGTGCCCGTTTTGTAACTGGTTCATATACCTTTTTCTTGTTGAGGTGCTGGATTATTCTATGATTTTTAAATATAAGTCCCTTAGCAGATATGTCATTACCAAAATTTTTTTCCCAGCCTGTGGCTTTACTTTTTTGCTTATTGGAGAAGTTTTTTGATGTGCATAACATCCCTGTTATAAAACAGGACTGACCTGGGGGTTGGAAGAAATCAAGAAAAGAGGGAATAAATAATAAATACTACTTTGGAACAGATGAAGGAATGAGCTGTTGAAAAGGACTATATGATTGGGCATTATGAGTACGACAACAGCCTAGAATATGAGGTACATTATAAGAGGCCTGGGAAGGGGGGGGAGTAATTATGCAATAAGGAGCAAATTTTTTTACAGTGAGCTGGGGGAGGGAAGGGGGGATAAAATATGCAACAATGAATGAATAAAAATCTAATTTTTCCATAAACATTCATTAAAATCACAATTAAAATAAAAATATTTTAAAAGGTCAACTGAGGTGGACCTCAAATGCTTGCTGCAAAAGGTCAGGAACTATAGTCTTCAATATGGATTGGGGCTCAACATCAAGAAGACAAAGATTCTCACCACTGGACAAATTGGCAGCACCATGATGGAGGGAGAAGAGATTGAAGTTGTTAACAGTTACAACTTGCTCGGCTCCCCAATCAACCCTCTTGGCACCAGCAGTCAGGAAAGCAAAAAGAAAAAAATGAATTGTATTAGGTAAATATGCTGTTAGGGACCTTTCCAGATTACTGAGAAGCAACAATGTTAGTGTAGAGATTAAAGTGTGCCTGATCCAGTCCATGGTCTTCACAATAACTTGCTATGCATTAGAGAGCTGGATAATGACTAAGGATGACAGAAGGAGAATTGATGTCTTTGAGTTGTAGTGCTGGAGAAGACTCTCGAACATACCATGGACCTCCAAGAAAATAAATAGTTCTGTCTTGGAGAGGAAGGAATCAACTTTCTCCTTGGAGGCTAGGATTTTGAAGCTCTGTCTCACATACTTTGGGCATGTCGCCAGGAGGGATTGATCCTTAGAGAAGGTTAGAAGCTGTCAGTGATTTAATCTTGCTTGGACCAACAATCAATACTTTGGTATCAGCAGTAAAGAAATCAGGAGACATTGCACTGGGAAAAGTCTCCTGTCAGGGAACTTTCCAAAATGTTGAAGAGCAATGATGTCAGTTTGAAGACTAAGGTGTGCCTGTTTTAGGTCATGGTCTCAATCATCTGTTGGATGATTATAGAGCTGGACAATGAATAAGGATGACAGAAGAAGGAAGGATGCTTTTGAACTGTGGTGTTGGAGAAGAGTACTGAACATCCCATGGATTGCCAAAAGAACAAACAGATATGACTTGGAAAAAGTACAGCTAGAATGCTCCTTAGAAGCAACGATGATGAAGCTTCGTGTATTATACTTTGAACATGTAGCTAGGCGAAGCTGTTCCTTAGAAAGGGACATCATGATTAAAAAGATGGTGGGTCAGTGAAGGAAAGGAAGATCCCAAGGAGATGGATTGACCTGGTGACTTCAGAAATGGCTGTCTTGTGCCTGAGATGACGAGGATAGCACAAGATAGGGAAGAGTTCAGATCAGCTGCTCATGGAGTCACTATGAGTCAGACTTGACTTGATGGCATCAAACAACAACAACTAAATTATTTAACTTTTAATATTCTTAGAGTATTACTACCTCTGAAAACTCACCAGAGGGTCAGGTATGGGTTAGTTGCAACTCGATGGAACACAACAACAACTACAACAATATTAAAACAAGCAAATGTAAGGCATCAGGCATCAATGGAATACTAATTGACATGTTTAAACTAACAGATGCAGTCCTAGACATGTTTAGCCGTCTATGCCTGTTTGATTGACTGGAGGGGATCCCTATTTGTTCCCATTCACAAGAAAGAGGACCAACAGAATGGTTACCACCAGCTGCTCTGTAGGAGAAAGATAGGCTATCTTCTCCCGTAAAGATTTATAGCCTAAGAAAACTGATGAAGGGTTATCTGTGAGCTGTACACTACTTAGTGATAATGAGGTTATGTTTAATTGATATAAATGTTATCTCTAGTTATTTCATTTCCCCCTACTGACCCTTTCCTGTTGCTAGGTTTATAGCTTCCAATAAAACTAAGGAGGGACATTTCTATCAGTTCAGCTTTCTCATTGTTTGATATCTTAAGACACTTCCTCACATTTCCTAAGGATACATCCAATAATATTCTTTGCAGGATCATTTCTAGCCACAGAATATAAGAAGCAACTTAAATATTCTCAATAGAGAATTGAAATTAGAATATAAGATCAGAGGTTCTTTGTCCGTTTGCCTGGGTCAACATCTGATTTGAATTGTTTTCCAAGCAAATGGCTGTTCTCTGTAAGTCGTGATAAACCAAACATATCTCTCCAGACATTACCAAATGATCTCCTGGGGTTTAGGGAGATATTTTTACTGTTGTTCAGTGGCTCAAGTTGACTATCCTGCATAATGCTCCTATGAATAGCAGATCCACACCTTGACTTATTCTGTGCCATCCTCCTAACTCCCATCCACACTGAAGCCCATGGCTGCATTCACCACATCAACCCATCTCATCGGGGTCCTCCCTCTCTTTCTCTAATCCCACACTTTCTCACCATGAGGTCCTTTATTTCACCATCCTGTCTTTTACCAAAGGCAGGTCCCTCTTGACAACATGCCTGAAGTATGTGTGTTGAAATCTTACCATCTGAGCCTTTAAGAAGCACCCTGGTTGCATTTCCCCTAAGACAGATTTGTTTACCCTTTTGGCAGTCCCTGAGGGAATATGAAAAGGTAAAATTACCCGCAGATGAGAACACTGGTGTAAACAAAGAAGAACGTAAGTAAGTAAATCCTTTATGGATTTTCCATAGCCCAATGATAATTTTTCATGTATTTGGTTAATACAGATAAGTAAATTGAAAAGAAACATACATCCAACATCCTTAAATTGAATACCTGGTAAAAGTAGGGAAGATGTGACTCAGGGCTGTATCTTTATATCAGTGCTCACTCAATCTGTGTCCTGAGCAAATATTCAGAGAAGTAAGACTATATGAAGAGGAATATGGCATCAGGATTGCAGGAAGACTCATCAACAACCTGCAATATGCTCATGACACAACCGTGCTTGCAGAAAGTGAAGAAGGCTTGAAGCATTTACCAATGAAGCACATCATCTACAGTGTTTAGAATGATTATACTTCAATATTTAAAAAAATAAATGAACAACGAAAGTTCTCACAACTGGACCAACAAGCAAAATCATGATAGACAATGAATTTATTGAAGTGATCAAAGATTTCATTTTACTCAGATTCACAATCAGCATCCAAGAAAGCAACAGTTAAAAGATCAAATATCATGCTTCAGTGGGCAAGTCTATTGCCAAGAAACTTTCTAAAGTGACAAAGATGCCTCTTTAAAGACTAACGCATACTTGATCCAAACCAAAGTATATTTAATTGCTTCGTGTTGTTGTTGTTGTTATTAAGTGACATTGAAATGAGTTCGACTCATAGCAACCCTATTAACCACATATATAACCATATCTGTCTATCCTGCACCATCCTCACAATCTCTGACACACTCAAGCCCATTGCTGCAGCACTGTGTCAATCACCTGGTTGAGGGTCTTCCTCTCCTTCACAGTCCCTCCACCTTTCCCAGCATGATTCTTCTTTTGTCATCCTTATTCATTGCCCAGCTCCCAGATGCTTAACAAGCAATTGTAAATTTATGTGTTTATACACACACACACACACACACACACACTCACATCTTTATGTTGTTGTTGTTGTTGTATACTGTCAAATCAGTATATATACATATTTATAAATAGATTTGTGTGTGTGTGTGTGTATAAGTTTTTATAGACATAGAATTTTTTTTGTATTTAAATCAGGAAGGATCAGTAAATGAGTTTCTCATTTCCAGATCAATGTAAGTTTTAGAACCATTAACGCAGATACTATTGTTGTGTGCCATCAAGTTGGAACTGACCCATATCAGTCCCTCCAGCTGGTTTTTAGAGGCAGTCAATTGCATGGGAAGAGATTGCCCATCCTTCTCCCATAGAGCAGCTGGTAGATTCAAACCGTGTACCTCCGAAATTGCAGTGCAGTTCTTACCACCAGGCCACCAGAGCTCCCTATCTGAAAGTTAGACAATAAAGAAGATTAAAAAGTTGATGCCGTGTAATTGTGGTGTGGCAAAGAATATCAAATATGCCATGGATTGCCAAAAGTGAGAGATGAAGCCAATGTGTTCCTTCAAAGCAAGGATAGTGAGACTTTGTTTCCAACAGAGACATCAAGATAAGGGTATCATGTTCAGAAAAGTAGAAGGTCAGTGAAAAGGAAGAAGACCTTCAATGAGATGAATTGACACATTGTCTAAGAACGGGTTTAAGCACAGCAAAAATCATGAAAATGGCACAGGATTGGGCAGGATTTCGTTCTGTTGTTATGAGCTTGAGCCAGTTTGATGCTACTTAAACCCGTATGGTTTGGAAAAGGTGAAGCCAGAGTGCTCATTGGAGGCAAAGATAATGAAGCTTCCTCTCACATACTTTGGGCACGTTGCTAGGAGAGGTTGGTTATTCCTTAGAGTGAGACATATGCTTGGGAAGGTGGAGGGATGGAGAAGGAGAGGAAGACCTTCAACAGGTGGATTGACACAGTAACTGCATCAATGATGTTGAGTGTGTCAGAGATGATGAAGATGGCTCAGGACAGAACAAAGGTTTGACCTGTTTGTTCATAGGATTACTATGAGTTGTACTTGTCAGCACCTAGCAACAGCAACAACACATAAAAATTTGAAAAGTTGTCTCTCTGCTCCTAGTCAATTGACAGATTGCCCTCTCTTCTCATGCAGCCTCAGCCACATACCTGAGACATGTTGGTGAAGGTTGGAGTAATCTAATTTGGCAACATTGGATGCTTGGTCACCAAGGCTGCTTTTAACTCTGGCAAAGTGGATGTTGTTGCCATCAATGACCCCTTCATTGATCTCAACTATGTGTTCTATATGTTTCAGTATGATTCCACCCATGGCAAGTTCAGTGACACTGTCAAGACTGAGAATGGGAAGATGGTCATCAATGAGAAAGCCATCTCTATCTTTCAGGAGTAAGATCCTGCCAACATCAAGTGGTGTGATGCTGGTGCTGAGTATGTTGTGGACTCCACTAGTGTCTTCATGACCTTGGAGAAGGCTGGGGCTCACTTGAAGGGTGGTGCCAAACAGGTAATCATCTCTGCTACTTCTGCCGATGCCCCCATGTTTGTGATGGGCACGAACCACAAAAAGTATGACAACTCTCTCAAGATTGTCAGCAATGCCCCCTGCACCACCAACTGCTTGGCTTCCCTGGCCAAGATCATCCATGATAACTTTGGCATCATAGAAGGACTCATGACCACAGTCCATGCCATCACTGCCACCCAGAAGACTGTGGATGGCCCCTACTGGTGCTGTCAAGGCCGTGGGCAAGGTCATTCCGGAGTTGAATGGGAAACTTACTGGCATGGCTTTCCATGTCAATTGTGGATCTGACCTGCTGCCTGGAGAAAGCTCCCAAATATGATGACATCAAGAGAGTAGTAAAGCAGACATCAGAAGAGCTAGCTCCTCAAGAGCATCCTGAGATACACTGAAGACCAGGTTGTCTCCTGTGATTTTAATGGTGACACCCATTCTTCCACCTTTGATGCTGGGGCTGACATTGCTCTGAATGACTACTTTGTCAAACTCATTTCCTGGTATGACAATGAATTTGGCTATAGCAACCGGGTGGTTGACCTGATGGTTCACATAGCCTCCAAAGAATAAGAGCCCCTTGGACCACCAGCCCCAGCAATAGCACTATAAGAGAGAGAGAGGAAGAGAGAGAGAGAGAGAGAGAGACCCTCAGCTGCTGGGGAGTCCTTGTCCCAACTTGATCCCCCCACCACGGAGAATCTCACACCCTTGACATAGTTTCCACCCAGTCCCCCTGAGAAAGCGGAGGGCCTTGGAGAGCTCATCTTGTCCTGTACCATCAATAAAGTATGTTGTATTCAGCCACAAACAAACAAACAAACAAACAAAAAATGGAAAAGTTGCATAGACATACAAACCTAGGATTATCAGTTTCTTTTAAAATTGAAGCAGGAGAATATGTATGTGTCCTGGGCATCAAGGATTCATGCTGACGACCACCTGGAGATAACTACTTTAGAGTGAGCTGTGCACTCTTCCTGGCTGCCGTTCATCACTCATTTATACTCCCTTGCCTGGCCCCGGTGGGCAGTAAGAGAAAAAGAGAAAAAGAATTTTTCTGTCTACTTCTCAGCAGTCAAAAGACTCTGGAGATGCTGGGAATTTCCAAGGGAAACAACCTAGAATCACCATCAGTTATGGAGTAAAATGTGACTCCCCCAATATGTATTCTGTTCATCCTAACCCCTGTACATACATGTTCATGTAATCACATTCAGGGACATGATTTTCTGCGTTGTATCGATGAGGCCATATATATTCATTATATTTCTTAAGCCAATCACATTTGAGACAAAAGAGCAGATTAGACAAAGAAGAAAAGGTAAAGGTAAACTAATACTGGCAGGAGAGGCATCCACTTCTAAACAACATGCCTTTGGAAACTATGAACTTTGATAAATGAAGATAGTTCTAGAAAGGCTTCAGGCATTTTGTTCACAGAATTGCTATGAGTTGTGCTTGAACTGACAGCAATCAACAACAACAACAACAAACTAACACTATCTGAAGATCAGTAGGGAAACTGAAACAAGACTTTCCCGTCTCCAGAGAGGCCTCTCTGGGAGCTTCTCTTTTTCTCTCACTCTCATGGCCTTCTAGTCTGTTCCATTTCATTGCCGACACTCCATGGGTTTCCAAGGCTGTGAATTGCATGGAAGGAGACTGCCTCTCCTTCTCCCTCTGAAGGGTTGGTGGATTTGAATCACAGAGAAGCTTTTGCGTGAGCAGCGTAGCTCCCCATGGACCTCACCGCTAGAGCTTCCTTAACAGTAGATGAGTATGTGTAATTAAACTCTCTCTGCATGTGACTTTGGTCTTGTGCAAAGAGCCCAAGGAAAGAAAGCAATGGAAAGAAATTTCTCCCAGAGGCTGAGTACTTTCAGTTTTCTGACTTTGGTCTTAGACTCTGCTTGTTTCCTATCTTTCTCTAGATTGGCTTGAGAGTTCCTTCATCTCTGTGAGCTAGCCTCATGACTATATTTGTTATTTTAAAATTTATTTTATTTTTATTTGTAAACTAATGAGTTCCCCCCCCACACACAATTTAGTGTCATTGTGTTGATCATGTTGTGTGTATCCAGCACCATTATCCATTTCTGACTTATTTCATCATTCCAGCAGAAACTCAGTGTCTCCTAAGCAATGAATTCCCTTTCTCCCCATCCTTTCCACCTACTTGCAGTAACCACAAACAAGCTTTGGTCTCTATACTGAGATGTTATTGTTAGTTGGGATTTTTTAAAAAAATCATTCATTCCTTCATTCATTCATTGTGAGCTGTTGTTATTAGATGCTGGAGAGTTAACTACAACTCCTAGCAGCCCTATGAACAATCTATATGTTCACAATTTTCATCATGTTTGAGCCCATTGTTACAGTCACTGACTATGTTAGTAATCTCTTGTGTCATGAGTCTTCCTCACATTCTCTAATCTTCCACCTTTCCCAGTGTGATGTCTTTTCCCAAGAACTGATCACTCCTGACAACATGCCCCAAGTGTGTGAGATGACGTGTCACTACCTTAAGGAGCACGCTGGTTGCACTTCCTCTAGGCCACGCTTGTTTGCTTTTTGGCTGTGGTATATCTAATACTCTGCCAACATCACAATTCAAAGCAGTAATTATCCTTTGGTTATCCTTATTCCTTGTCCAACTTTCAATTACTTAGAGAGCAACTGAAAATACCATGGTTTGCATCAGGCCCACCTTAGTCTTTAAACTGACATCATTGGTCTTAGTCTGGAAGCTCTGTTGAAACCTGTTCACCAGGGGTGATCCTGCCGATATGTGAAATACCACTGGCAAATATATAAATACCAGTATCAAAACAACATACAAACCACCACAGTATGAACTGACAGAGAAGGAGTCAAAGATGTGTCTTGAATCCATTTTTTAGAGATAAAAAAAATCTAAGATTAAATTAGCAATATAAAAGCAGATATGGGGGAAGACAAACATTGTGCCACATTAAAATCACCAAAGAGCCAAAGAAATGGAGCTGGAAAGAGGCAAAGACCTTCTCTAGAGTTAAAAGAAAGGGTAAGCATTGCCTTTGAGACAATGCCTTGGACTCAGATTTCTGGTTGTGCATGAGAATATTGTTGCTTGTACGTAACACTGGCTAAACTTTCCAAGACAAGTTTGTCCGTTTGTATGGTAGCTCATGGTTTATTTCATATTCTTTGCTACTATCATAATTCAAAGACATCAGTTCTTCTGCAGATGAGCTTTCGAATGTGGGACATGATTGAAAAAGACTTGCATCAGATGTACTTTAGTCCTCCAAGTGACATTCTTGTTTTTAATAACTGAAAAGATCTCATGCAGCCCATTTGTCTGATGCAAGACACTCTTTGCTGTCCTCACTGCTGCTTCCATGAGCATTAACTGAGGATCCAAGTATAAGATAATCCTCTTTTTTTTAAGAAAGTCTACAGATAATTTTATTCTTTTCATCATGTTTTCATTACTCAAGTTGGGAAGATTTTTGTTTTCTCTGAATTGAGGTGCAATCCTTGCTGAAGGCTGTGTGGATCTGCCTCAGACCCTTGGAAGTCCCCTGGCCTGACCTGGCAGCTCTGCTTGTTCAGCTGTGCCACCTTGTACCCCCTGTTCATAGTAAACAAACAAGCAAACAAGTGAAAAATGCTTGTGGCTAAACTATTACTTATATTAATCAAGAGATTTAAAGTAAAAAAAAATCCCCACCTATAGTCTCCTGTGACCTCAATTATGGAGATTTTTTCTTTTTTAAAAATTATTATTAATTTTAATGAAAATTTACAGACTTTGAATTTCCATTCATTCATTGTTGCACTTTTCTCCCTGCCCACCTCCCCCTGCCCCCAGTACACTCTTCTCTTTGAAAAGTAAAAGAAAAATTCTTTTATTGGTTTACAATCCCTCCTCCTGAGTCCACTCCACTGTATAGCCTTCATTCTGGACTTTTGTCATGACAGTAATACCCAATCACATATCCCTTCTAAACAGTTTTCTCCCTCATCTGTTTCAATGCAGTATACATTATTTATCCCATCTTTCTCAGTCTCCCCCCAACCCCCGAGCTCAGTCCTGTTTTACCACAGTGGCACTATGCATTATTTGTCCTTTTGTGACTGAGATACTTTACTCAGTAGAATGTCCTCCAGGGTCACCCATTTTTAATAATATTGCATGAGTTCCTTCTTTTTTCAATGCAGCGTAGTATTCCATTGTGTGAATATACTACAGCTTCTCTATCCATTTGTTTGCTGATGGGCACTTA
>NW_006399880.1:1686797-1687923 GCF_000299155.1 Elephantulus edwardii | reverse complement strand
CCCCACTTCACTGATTTCATCTCCTTGTCAAAGATCAGTTGACCATAGATAGATGGGTTGATCTCTGGATTCTCAATTCGATTCCATTGATCTCTTAATGGAAGTACAATCAAGGTGTTCCTTAGAGGTGAGGATGGTGAAACTTTCTCTCACACATTTTGAGTGTGTTATCATTAGGTGACTCTCAACCAGGTGGATTGACACAGTGGTTGCAGCAGTGGGCTTGAGTGTATCAGAGATTGTGAGGTTATTACAGGATAAGACAAGTTTCAGATCTGCCTCTCAGGGTCACTAGGAGTCATGCTTGACTCAACGGCACCTAACAACAACAACAAAACATGGTGATAGAGAGCTTTTTGGAGACACTGATGACAAAGCTGAATCTCACATGCAGTAAATGTTGTTGGGAAAACAACATTGTGAGTGAAAAAGTAGAGGGTCAGGAAAAAGAAGACAAGGAACCCTCAATGATTGACACAGTGACTGCAACGATGGACTTGTGCATGATGGGGACAGTTTGGTTGAAGAAGGATATGACAAGGTTTCAATATATTGTCAGGAGAGTCACTGTGAGTCATAGTTGGCTTGCCTGGGTCTAACATCATCCCCACCACATATCTCAAGTATGTGGCAAGAATTAACTTGGAACTGCTCACACATGGATACCTTACTGGATATCTGTGGTCCCTCTTTGCCAGCCAACTGGAACTGACTCATGGCTGACCCTTCAGTGAGTTTTTGAGAAACTGAAAATTGTGTGGGGGAAGATTGCCCATTGTTGTGTCTCTGAGCTTCTGGTGGGCTTGAACTGCCAGAGAGGAGACAGTGTTAGGTTAGTGGCACACCTCCTTAAGGACTAGGCAACCATACTGGTACAATGACAGACACGTAGATCAATGGAATAGAATTGAGAACCCAGAAATCAGCCCATCTGCGTATAGTCAACTGGTTTTTGACAAGGAAATGAAATCAGTTAAGTGGGGAAACAACAGCCTTTTAATAAATGGTGTTGGCAAAATTGGAAAACTATCTACAGAAGACTCAAGCAAGATCCACACCTCACTCCATATACAAAAACCAACTCAAGGTGGATCATGGACCTAGGACTAAAACCAAGGACTATAAA
>NW_006399880.1:1680055-1686697 GCF_000299155.1 Elephantulus edwardii | reverse complement strand
AAGGAAGGAAGGAAGGAAGGAAGGAAGGAAGGAAGGAAGGAAGGAAGGAAGGAAGGAAGACAACAAAACAACCCCTTTGCATCAATTCTGACTCTTGGTGAGCTTTATTATAATCTTCAGGGAAGCATTGTCCAGTATTTAAAGCAGCACACGCCTGACGCCTGGTGGTGACTTGTTGTTCTAGCCCCTCTCTAGTGTGACTCACTTCTTGGCCAGATTGCTTGGGAAAGCAATCGATCTTTAGTTTCTCCACCTGAAAATAAGGTTGAAGCTTCTGGTTGGTCCTATCCTGCTTTAATCAATAAGATCTAGCATTTAAACATTTTCTTATGGCACACAAGCAGAATATTGCTGAAGATCATCTAAAACTGGTGATAATAGTGCAATGACAGAGAACTGCCAGAAGTTCAGGTTCAGTTTAGAAGAAGCCATGACACCACGGAAATCATTGCTAATGTATAATGGATCCTGGCTGAAAATAAAGAATACTAGAAGATACCTATTTATGCTTCATTGACTAAGCAAAGGCATTTGACTGTATGGATCAGAACAAGTTACGGCTATCATTGAGAAGAATGTGACCACTTAATTATGCTTATATAGAATCTATACCTAGACCAAGAAGCTGCTGTCCAATCAAAGCAAGGGAGCACTGCATAGTTTATAATCGGAAAAGGTGTTGTGTCAGGGCTGTGTCATTTATCCATACTTATTCAGTCTGTTTGCTGAGAAACTTATCAACAACTTGTGTTATGTGGATGATGAACTTTGGTCACTTGAAAGTGAGGAGGACTTGAGGCACTTGCTGCAGAATCGATTGTGTCTCAACATCAATAGAACAAAAATCCTCACACTTATCCAATAGACAACATTGTTGATAGATGGAGAAAAGATTGAAGTTGTCAATGATTTAATCTTGTTTGAATCCATAATCAACACTCATAGTACTTGCAGTCAAGAGATCAAGAGATGTACAGCACTGGGAAAATCTGCTATCAGGAGATCTCCCGTGGAGTATCTTGTGGATTTGAACTGCTTGCCTGTGGGTTGGCAGGGCAACTCCTTACCACCAGAGCTCCTTTGACTATACCATGGATCACCAAAATCCCAAACAAGTCTTTCTTGGGAGAAATGTGGCCAAGGTGCTCCTTAGAAGTCAAGGCTGTGAGATTTAATTTCACACACTTAAGATATATTATCATGACAAACCAGCAGAGCAGATATATTATCATGATAGGCTAGTAGGTATACAGACAGACTAGGCTTGGGAAAAAATGTCATGTTGTACTGTCATTGTTATGTGCCGTCCAGTTGAGTATGACCCATTGTGAACCTAAGAACAACAGATCTGAACCCTGTCCTATCCAGTGCTATCATCACAATCTCTCACACACTAGAGCCAATTGCAGCAGTCACCGTCAATCTGCCTCGTTGAAGGTCTTCCCCTCGTATACCATCTCTTTTCAAGTATGATGTTCCTCTCCAAGCAATAGCTTCTCTTAGCAACATGCCCGAAGTATGTGAGATGAAGCTTTATCATCTTTGCCTCCAAGGAACAATCTGGCTGTACTTTCTGTAAGACCTATTTGTGTGTTCTTTTGGTAATCCATGGGATATTCAATATTCTTCTCCAACAGCAAAATTCAAAGACATCAATTCTTCTTCTGTCTTCTTTATTCATTCTTCATCTCTCAGATCCATAGCAAGGGATCAGTAAGACCATGATCTGAATCATTGCTCTTCAATGATTGCAGACTTTCTTTAATGATTGCAGTCTGACTGCAGACTTTCCTAGTGTAAAACATTTCCTGATTACCTGACTACTGGTATCAAGGGTGTTGATTATAGATTCAAACAAAGTGAAATAATTGACAACTTTAATATTTTCTCCATCTATCATAATGTTGTTTGTTGGCTCAATGGTGAGAATTTATTTTCTTGATATTAATATACAATCATTATTGAAGGCTGTATCCTTTTATCTTCCATAATAAGTGCTTCAAGTCCTCCTCATTTCAACAAGCAATGCTGTGTCATCTACATAACACAGTTTATTGATGAATCTTCTTCAAATCTTGATGCCAATTTCTTTGTCATAGATTCTAGATTCTCAAATAATTTACTCAGTGTATAGATTGAATAGGTATAGAGATAGAATACAACCCTGACACACTTCCCTCTTAATTTTAAGCCCTGTAGTATTTCTTTGTTGTATTCACACAACAGCCTCTTGGTCTAGGTATAGGTTTCACATGAGCAAATTTAAATGCTCTGGGATTTTCATTCTTCTCAATGTCAGCCACAACTTGTCATGATCGACACAATCAAATGCCTTGGCACAATCAACAAAACATAAATAGACATTCTTCTGGTATTCTGTAATTTCAGCCAGGATCCATGATATCCCTGGTGCCACAACCTCTTCTAAATCCTGCTTGACCTTCTGGAAGTTTCCTATCTATGCACTATTGTAGCCGGTTTTGCATGACCTTCAGCAGTATTTTGCTTACATGTGATATTGATCCATTTTCCACATTCTGCTGGATCATCTTTCTTGGGAACAACAATGGGCAGTCGACCATTGCCAGGTAGAAGCACCAATGCCGATTGGAGCAGACATGGTAGTACTTACCTGCAATTATTTTCAATGACTGAGATTTTACAAGTAAACTTAGGGCTTTCTTCCAAGGCGTCTCTGGGTAGACACACATCTTTAAACTTTATAATAACAGCTAACTGTTGGCACCCCTTTGGCACTTTAGTAACACCCTGCTCATGTTTAAGTCAATCTCTACTTGTCCTATTCCTGATTCATTGCTTTAGGGTCTATTCTGACTCATTGTGACTCTAAAGAACAGGGCAGAACTGACTCATAGGGTTTCCAAGGAGCTCTAGTGACCAGGTGGGTAGGTACTTATGCTACCAAGCAAAGATGGGCAGTTTAAATCCACCATCTCTCTGATGGGAAAAGATGGGTAATAACCTCCTGTACAATTTATAACCTTTGAAAACCTACTGGAGGGTCAGCTATGAGTCTGTTCTGATTCAACAGCACTGATTTTGAGGTTGTAATCTTTACAGAAGTAGGTAGATACATATTCTAACCATATGTATGTTTGAACCACTGACTTTTCAGTTAGCAGCCAATCACTTAATTGCTATGCCATCAGGGCTCCTTAGCAATAAATACTTATTCTGAAAAATGATTAATTGTCCGAAATTCAAATTTAACTGGGTAACCCTCCATGAAGGGAGAAAAGTTGCCTTCTCCACATGGGAAGAACCCCTTTTAGAGTAGAGCTCATGAGACGTGGAGCCCCAGGATAGCATGATTTGATTCCTTCATCCCCCGCCCACTCCCTCAGTATGCCTTTCTCTCCCCTTGTTTTCTCCTTTCTCCCACTCAGGCTGTGGGAAGTCCAGTACCCTCAAGCAGACAGCTCAGAAACTACTCATTACTGCAGAAACACAGCTTTTCCACCAACCCCAGGCCACAAGGCAAAAGGCAGTTTCCTCTTCTTGCCCCATCTTCCTGTCTCTTCTAAGGTTTCCCATCCCAAGAGCCTCCGTCTTCCTTCTTCCAGTTAAGAAGACTTTGGTACACTGGACAGAGATAGGAAAATGAGGCAGTTAGTCATTTGGTTTCTGTTATCAGCTTGAATCCTATGGCTCATTTAATGGCAGTTGTCATGGCAATGAGAAATTGGTCATGGCTATGATCTCAGAATCAAAATGAAATTGAGGGGTGGGAGGGAAAAGAAGAGAGGGAAGTATGACCTGAAGCCGGAAGTGGCCTAGATGGGGCATGGCTGATTTAGTGCGAGGAAATCACTACAAAGTCATCCTGTCCCCAGCTTTCTTTTAATGGTACTTGGGAAACAGGAAAAGTAAGATGTCTGCCCTAGAGAATCTTACCCCCACTGGGCATTTTCACATGTATGATAATTTTCATCTCTGTTATAGCATAAACAAAATCTAGACCTTCGAAGTGAGTTTTGGTGGCTTTGTTGTAAGGAGCTGTGCTGTCAACCCAAAGGTTTGAAGTTCAAATACACTAGCTGCTCTGTGGGAGAAAAATGGACATTCTCCTCCCATACAATTAAAAGGCTCTGAAAACCCCCTAGATGGTCAGCTATGAGTAAGTTCCGACTCATGGTGCACAACAACAACAACAATGAAGGAAAAGACATCAGTTCAACATCATACCATTTCAGTTGCACTCACTTCTTTCCACATTCTCACTCTGTCCTCACTCCTGTCCCTTTATGCTTACAGTCCACCTGTTCAGACTCCTCTGAACAGGAGCTGGCAACCTTCTCTGTTCTCTGTGTCTAGCCACAGTCTGAGACCTTCAATTACTCAGAGTCACGAGGCCAATTCCCTCTGGCCTCATTAAACAAGCAAACGAGGCACTGCCCTCAACTTGACACCCACTCAGGGAGACTCATGTTACAGCATCCAACTGCTCCATGCATGTCTTGATTTTATTCTTCTAGAAAGGTGCCCTGGTGGTGCAAATAGTTAACTTTTCAGATGCTAACTGGGACGTCTGGCAGTGTGAACCCACCCAGAGCCTATATGAGAGAGAAATCCAGTGATTCCCTGCTTCCCATCTCCCCCCCGCCCCCCACACTTCGGTGAAGATCGCTGACAAGCAGTTCCACTCTGTCATTTTGAGTAAAAAAATTCAAGTCCAGACACCCAAGAACAATAGTCTTTGTGGAAGCAGATAGCCAGATCTTTCTTCTTCACAGTCACTAGATTGGTTTGAACTGTTGAGACATAAGTTAACAACAGCCAGTTGCAAACTTCTTGCAAAGCCCAGAAAGTTGTTCCTCCACTACAGGATCTTTGTTTATTTCATTCCCGAGTCAGGAATAGTTTTCTCTCGTTCTCTCCCATTCCTCAAGTTCTTCTCCTAAAAGGCTATAAGGTTTTCTCAAGATATCTCCTTACTTTCCCAGGTCCCTTCACATGGTCACTTCTTTACACCATTTGCTGCTTGGAGGATCTTTCCGGGACTGTACCCCCATTGAACTGACAGCCTATGAAGGCAAACACAGGGCTTGTCTTGTCCAATGCTGTATCCAACATCTGGCACACCGACAAGCCTTGGTAAACAAATGCACTGGGATGTGAGCCCAGTTGCAGCTAAGCCCAAAGTCATCCTTCACCCTACTTCAACAGTGCAAGGTCAGACTGGATTACAGGTCAGCCTGGGACAGAGTCCCGGCCCCACAGCCTCTGCTTGCCCTTGTGATGGCTGCAATGACTCAAGCTAAAGTTTGTAAAGCCACCTGGCATATCTAATGAACTTGACAGTTAGAGGCACCTCTGGTATGGTGTTATGAGCAGTTAAGTGTAAGAAAATATGTTATATGTTAGAAATAAGAATAAGAAATATGCAGGAAACAATTTAACATGCCCAAATAGACCCTTAATAGCCCTGAGTCCTCACTGGCCACAACATGTGTAGGCCCCTGATAAGGAATGGTGACTTGTTACTTCCAATGTTACCTAGGGAACACAACTGGCATAGAACATGACTGGTCAAACCCATGTTGTTTTGGAACTAATATGATTGGTTATACAACTTATTTTGAAACTAATATGGTTGGTAAAACCCGAAGTTTGATTGTTCTTATTCTTAATATTATTGGTTGAATATAATGAAATCCAAAGTTTGAATGTTGCTGGTTGAAAATGTAATACCCCCCAAAAGTATATAAACTCTGGGATCCCAACTAAAACTGTACAATGGGCTGAACACTGAGCTGAACATTGAAGACCCAAAGGCTCTTTTCAGAGCCAAGGATTCTGGCCATGCTGATGGACATAAACTGTTGTGACAGCAGAGAACTCTGGCTACATACACCGATGGTCGTGAACTGCTGAATTAGCTGAGGACTATGAGAGGCAAAAGAAGGAGATGAGTTGGGATCCCTGGGGTGAGTGAGTGTTCCCCACTATTAAGGAATCAATAAGTTGTGATGAATTTATGAATTGCAATGTACATAAATTGCAATTAACTGTTTAGTGCTTGCTAGGAATTAATGAATCAACATGTGATGAATTTATTAATTGCAATGTAGACAAATTGCAATGGATTATTATTATTATTATTAATTATTTAATTAATCAATAAATTATAATTGGCTTTTGTAATATGTCTATGTGTAATTAATTATGGTTTAAGACTTGTGACAGTATTGACAGGTTCAGAAATGTTGATGGGCAGTGGTGTGGCTCTTGCACCACTCTTTTGAAAGAAGATCTGAGTCATAGATTCCTCCACTGGACATGGATCTTTGACATCAAGGAGGGACGACCCACTAGACAGGTTGGTAAAGGAACAGAGAGGAGAGGCATATCTTCAGGACAAAAACTTGTTACAACATCCTTAGGGTATCTGAGACCAAAGATTTAAACCTGTTTCCTTCCTTGGTTCTATGCCCTTGAATCATCACTTACTCTTGGAGGCTCACCATAGTCTCATTTGTACAATAGAAATGATACCACCTTCATGTTGTTGTTGTTGTTATGTGCCGTTGAGTCATTTGCGACTCATAGCGACCCTATGCACAACAGCCCTAAACCCTGCTCTATCCTGCACCAACCGCACTGCCTCTGACACACCCATCC
>NW_006399880.1:1672972-1674504 GCF_000299155.1 Elephantulus edwardii | reverse complement strand
TAGCAAGGAGTTGGAAACAACCTAAGTGCCCATCAACAAACGAATGGATAGGGAGGCTGTGGTATATTCACACAATGGAAAAACAAGGAACTCATGCAATATTATTAAAAATGGTGACCCTGGAAGATATTATGCTGAGTGAAATATCTCAGTCATGAAAAGACAAATACTGCATAGTGCCACTGTTGTAGCATGGGACTGACATCAAGGTTGGGGTAAGACGAGAAAAACTGGATTAGTTGTGTATACTGCATTGAAATAGATGAGGGAGAGAACAGTTTAAAAGCAATATATGGTAGGGTATTATGGTTATTACGAAAGTCCAGAATTAAGGTTGCTTAGTGGAGTATACTTGGGGCGGTTGGGATTGTATACTTTTCAAAGAGAGGAGCGAACTGGGGCAGGGGAGGGGAAGGGGGAGGGGGCAGGGGAAAAAGTGCAACAGTGAATGAATGGAAATCCAAAATCTCTGTAAATGTTCATTAACATTAATAAAATAAAGATATTATTAAAAAAATAAAGAACTAGGCAACAACAGCTCGTTGGATGTCTTTGGGTGGTGAAGTCTAGCTTTGCTCCTTACTGGCTGTTTGCTCTTGGGGAAATTACTTCCTCTTTCCCTGTCTTGGTTTTCTTTTCTGTAAAATAAGGACATGTCACTCCCTACCTCATAAGGTTCCGTGTGTACGCAAGGCGTGACTCATAGCCATCTCTCAGTAAATAGACACTCTGATTACTAAAACGATTTGGCCTAGGAAATGCTGAATCTTAACAAATAAAAAACCCTGCCAACTTGTGATTGATAACTTGTTTCCAATTGCAGGGCCAGGATTAAATCAGCACTAGGGATCCCTCACCCAACTTTGTCAGGTTCTATCCCTGCCCCACTTAAACAACAAGTAGCAGTCAAGAGTCTCCTCCAATCAGGAACTAGTCTCAGCCTCAAGTCAGGAGTGTTCACAGTCCAAGCCCTAAAATTGATCCCCTCAGGAAGCAGCCCAGTGCACAAGCCTCAGATGTGATGCATTCTCCCTGCTCGCAGTAGCCTGACCCAGGCTGTCATGGTCAGGATCAAAGGCCATCTGGACCGTCGGACTCATCTGCACATGGAGAAACTAAGTCCTGGAGGAAGAAACTTGAACCAGGAGCTGGGGACAAAGCTGGATGCAGAACATAATGAGGGCCCTGCTCAGGGTTGGGAAGCACTGCTCTCCTCAGGAGTGTTGTTACTTGGCAGACAAAACAAAACATTAACTTTCTGCAAAACAAAGCCTTTACATTGAGGAATTGCTGTGTGTTTGAGTACTCCCACGTCACTGAGAAACCCAGTCTACACAGAGAAGTTACCGGCAATTGAAAGGCAGTCAGAATTACAACTCAGAACCCAAGCAATGAAGCAGTGGTTTACATCTCAGCTGCATCCTGGGTTAATTGAGGTACTTTAGAAAAGTCACAAAAATTTTTTTAATTGTATACTAATGAAGGAATTTCTTTCTTTTTTTTTTTCTCTCTTCGGAGGGGGAAGCAAGCTG
>NW_006399880.1:1660389-1666942 GCF_000299155.1 Elephantulus edwardii | reverse complement strand
AAAAACAAGGAACTCATGCAATATTGTTCAAAATGGTTGACTCTGGAGAACATTATGCTGAGTGAAATATCCCAGTCACAAAAGCTGGTGGCTTTGAAGGGCTCATTTACAGTATCTGATACCTTGGGAAAGGGCATGGCACTGAAGGTGAGCATGGTCCTCTTCCCTTATCTTACAGACCCTGTGTTACCTCCCTGTGAACGGGTCAACTGGAAACCTTGGAGACAGTCACAGCTCTCGGACTCCTTCCTCATGCAATGGTCATCAATTCCACCAGTTCTGTCCCCTTTTGTATAGTGGCCCTTGCACAGTTATTGTTGGCACCACTCTGACCTACCAGATGAAAAGAAGTATACTAGACACTGAAAGGAAAGTTAGCTCTGGTGGCTCAGTGGCAAGGAATTATGCTGCCAGCCCAAAGGTATATAGTTCTAATCCATCAGCTACTCTGTGGGAGAAAGATGAATAATCTCCTCCTGTGCAATTCACTGTCTCTGAAAACCCACTGGAGGGTTAGCTTTGGATTCTGTTGTTTACCATAAGGAGAGAAAGTGAAACTATTTGTTGCATTGTAGAGAATTTTGATGCCCCCTTTTTACCTAGAGTAATATTTTTTCAAGTCTTTTCTTTTTGTTAATTGAGATTTTAACGAGAGTTTATAAAGAACTTGGGTTTTCAATTGTTCATTGTTGCACACTTTGTCACTCCGCGCCCTGCCACCCCTGCCCCAGATTGCTTTTTTCTTTGGGAAAAAAGTTCTTTTACTGTTATACAGTCTCCCCTCCCCCAACCACTTTACTATGTAGCTCTTATTCTGGACTCTTGTAATGCCAATAATACCTAATTATGTGTTCCTTTTCTACAGTTCTCTCCCTCACCTGTTTCAACGCTGTGTAGGTTATTTATCCCATCTTTTCTTAGTTTCTCGCCAGCCCACATGTCAGTCCTATTTTACAACAGTGGCATTATGCCGTATTTGTCTTTTTGTGACTGAGCTATTTCACTCAGCATAATGTCCTCCAGGGTCACTCATTTTGTATAATAATTCACGAGTTCATTGTTTTTCAATGCAGCATAATATCCCATTGTGTGAATATACCACAGCTTTTCTATTCTTTCATTTGTTGATGGGCCCTTGGGTTGTTTCCAACTCTTTTCTATTGTGAACAAAAGCCACAATAAACATGGTTGTGCATATATCCACTTGGGTGGCAGTTACATTTCCTTTAGGATATGTTCCAAGTAGTGGAATTTCTGGGTCAAATGGTATTTCTATTTCCAACTTTTTGAGAAAGTGCCATCCTGACTTCCATAGTGGTTGCACCATTTTATACTCCCACTAACAGTGAATAAGGGTTCCAGGTTCTTTGCAATCTCTCCAGCATTTGTTGTCTGTGAGAATTTTTTTTTTAAAAAAGGAATATTACCTAGTGTATCAGTGACCCTTAAAAACACTAGAGATCACAATAAAGTAACAATCAAGGCTCATTCACATGAAACCCTAAATTCATACCTCAGAGAGGTTGAAGTGAGCTCAACTACTTCTCATTTTAAGACCAGAATAGAGACCTCTAGATGCATGAGTTACATGGAATGAAATAGTCAGGGGTAAAAGAACCATAGAATCAGACAGCAGAGACTTGTCCTATTTGGTTATTTGCCTCTTTAAGTGCTTACCTGTTCTCCTTGGCCCTTTGAAATGGTCAGTAACTTGTGAACCACTATTATTTGAAGTTTTCGCATCTCTCTCTGTTATTAAACATCCAGTGGTTTTCTGGGGAGACTAAACCAGCCCATCACAGGGGAAAGAGTTCATGGAGCTCTAGAAACAATGCCCAGAGAACAGCCATACTGGATCAGATGAAATAAGGTGAAGACTCTGAGTATCTGGGTACCCAGCCTTCTTCACCAGCACATTGCTCCAGCATTGTGATGTTCATGCTCTAAAAAGAAGGTGAACCATTTAGGCAGTCCCAATGGATCACAACCACCTACCAGAGACAAATTTGTCTAGCGTGAAGATGTGTCTCAATGGCCTGAACATGACTGAGTCCATGGTGTCAGGCTCCAGATTCAATAGGATGGCCAGTGGTACATATTTGTTATCAATGTAGGACAAAAGTTAGGATTGGACTCAGAGGGAGCTAAAGAATCATAGGAGAAGACTGTGCCCCAACTATGTGGTTTGTCAAAAAAAAATTCCAGCAGCTGTGACAAAAGTTGAATAGTTTTTATGTTTTCCCAAAGAGGAAATTTAGCTTGTTTAATCATGTCAAATATGCAGAAGTCTTAAGGAATTCTACAGTGTCTTTAGGTGCCAGCTTCAAAATGAGCACAAAAGGGATTTCTTTGTCATCTGCGTGTTCCAAATATTTAGGTTTCCACAAAGTAGATTAGACCAAAAAAGGCATCAAATACTTACCAGCAGCTTCAATGGAGTACATGTTGATTCTGTCTAGCTGTAAGTTACTGTCACCATAGTAATGCCAGAGTGGTCAAGATCATGCACACAACTGATGACTCCTCGGAACGGAAATTAAAAAAACGAAAAAGGTGTGACATAATAGTATTTTGTTGTTATTGTTATGTGCCATTGAGTTGTCTGTGGCTCATAGCAACCCTATGCATGATATCTCTGAACCATCCTGTCCTGAGCCAGTCTCACTGACTCTGACACACCTAACCCCATTGCCCCAGTTACTGTCAATCCAATCCATCTCTTCTAGGGTCTTCCTCTCCTGTGCTGTCCCTCCACCCTTCTGAGCTCAATGTCCTCCAAAGAGTCCATCCTGGCTATGTGCTGTGAGACAGAGCTCCAAAATCTTTGCCTTTAAGGAGAAACCTGGTTTCTTCCTCTCAAAGACAGACCTATTTGTTCTTTTTGCAAGAGGTACTTGACAGAGAGTGGGTGGAAATAAGGATAGAATGCAAAGCCAGTTACTAGCTGTTTTTGTTCAAGAACCACTTGGAGGTGACCCAAAATTACTTCAAAGATCAGGAATCTGTGACTTTCTAAATGGCTAACCCAGTCTCTTCCAAATTATGTAGTAGTGTATGAACACATTCCTTAGTGCTATATAGTGTTCCGTTGTATGAATATACCACAATTTCTCAATCTATTCAGTTGTGGTTGGACATTTGCACTGTTTCCGTGTTCTTGCAATAGTGGTTGGACATGTGGTTTGTTTCCATGTTTTTCCAATAGTGAATAAAGCTGTTATGAACACTGGCTTACAGATCTCTGTTTGTGTCTTAGTTCTAATTTTCTTGGGGTATATTCCTAGAACAAAGCAAGGAAAACACTGTATGGTTCAAAATTGGGAAGGGTATGCCAGGGATGTGTTCTATCACCATACCTTTTCAATCTATATGCAGAACAGATCATCTGGGAGGCTGGGCTTCATGAGGAGGAATATGGCATCACGATTGGAGGAAGACTCATGATAACCCTGCGTATTGCAGACATGCAACTGTGCTAACCAAGGTGGACCTGAAGCGATTGCTGCAGAAGGTCAAGAACTGAGACTTTATGGCTTGAAACTCAACATCAAGGGGAAAAAAAAGATTCTTACCACTGGGATGACTGGCAACATCATGTTACATGGTGAAGAGACTGAGACTGTTAACGGCTTTAGTTTGCTTGTCTCCACAATCAACACTCTTGGTACCAGCAGCCAGTAAATCAAAAGAATTGCATTGGGAAAGTCTGTTGTCAGAGACTTCACCAGAGTACTGAAGAACAAATGATGTCAGTCTGGAGACTAAAGTATGGCTGATTCAGGCCATAGTCTTCACAACTACTTGCTATGTGTCAGAAAGCTGGACAATGACTAGATATAATAGAAGGAGAATTTATGACTTTGAGCCGTTGTGCTGAAGAAGGGTATTAAATGTACTATGGACTGCTAGGAGAACAAACAGGTTCACCCTAAAGAGGGTGAAATTAGGTTGCTTCTTGGAGGCAAGGATTCTGAAGCTTCATCTGGCATAATTTGGGCATGTTGCAAGGAGGAACCAGTCCTTGGAGAGGGACATCATGCTTGGGTGAGTGGAAGAGAGCACAAGAGAGGAAGACCCTCGATAAGATGGATTAACTCAGTGGCTGGGCAAATGAGGATAGGTGTGTCAGAGACAATAAGGTTGGCTTAGGATAGAACAGGGTGAAGAGTTGTTTACATAGAGTTGCAGGTGACTTGACAAGCACATAACAACAACAACAACAACAACAACAACAACAAAATATTCCTAGTAGTGGAATAGCTGGGCTGTAGAGAATTTCCGTGTTCAACTTTACGAGGAAACGCCAAACTGCCATCCAGAGATGTTCCATTTTACAATGCCACCAACAGTGTATGAGAGTCCTTACCGCTCTACATCCTCATCAGCATGTATTGCTTGTTGCCCTGCTAATCCTTGCAACTACTACTGAGGTGAGATGATATATATCTCACTGTGGTTTTAATTTTAATTTCTCTTATTGGCAGTGATTTTGAGCATTTCTTCATGGGTCTGGTGGTCATCTGCATGTCTTCTGTGAAAAGTCTTTCCATATCTTTTGTCCATTTTGTTCTTGGGTTTCAGTCTTTTCCTTCTGGAGGCCCAAGAGTATTCCATTAACTTTTGTTATGAGATCCTGTCTGAGATGATATTGTCAAATATTTTTTCCAAGAAGGTAAATTTTATTTTCACCCTGTTAGAAGAAGTTTTTAATGAGTGTAGAGATTTACACTTTAAAAAATCCCATTCATCAATTTTATCCTCTCCAGATCATGCCTTTCTGGCTGTATTTGGCAATCTCTCTATACCATTGTTGTTGTCGTTGTTGTTAATTGTCATCGAGTTGAGCATGACTCATAGCGAACCTATGAACAAACGGCCTGAAGCCCTTTTGTAACTATTGTCATTTGTCAAACTCTACACCATAAACTAGGCCTTTTAAGCTTGGTTCCAGTTTGTATCTTATGAACGTTATGGTTTTGGGCTTTACTCCCAGGTTTCTGATGCACCTTGAGTTGATTTTTTGTATGGTGTGAGATATGGATCCTGTTTCAGCTTTTTGCAGGTAGCAGTCTAGTTTTGCCAGCATCTTTTGTTGAAAAATTGATTGACACTGAAAAATTTCAGGAAGTACCATATAAACAGGAGCCGATGGTAATGAAGAAGGAAGTAGAAGCTGCATTGAAGGTATTAGAAAAAAAAAGCTGCAGGAATCCATGGAATATCAATTTTCTTTTTCCAACTAACAGATGAAGCCTTGGATGCACTCATCAGTCTGAGCAAGCAAAATTTGGAGGTCAGCTGTCTGGTCAACAGATTGGAAGAGGTCCAAATTTGTTCTCTTTCCCATGAATGGTGATACAATTGATTGTGGAAAGTATTGAACAATATCATTAATATCACATGCAAGCAAAATACTGCTAAAGATCATTCAAAAACAGCTGGAACAGTACATAGATAAGGAACTGCCAGACGTTCAAGCAGGATTTAGAAGAGGCTGTGGCACTAGGGATATCATTGCTGATGTCAGATGGATCCTGGTTGAAAGTAAGGAATACTAGGAGAATGTCTATTTGTGCTTTATTGATTATGCAAAGGCATTTGACTGTGTGGAGCATGACAATTTGTGGCTGACATAGAAAAGAATGGATGTCCCAGAGAACTTGATTGTGCTCTTTATGGAACCTATACCTTGACAAGGAGGCTGTTGTGCGAACAGAGCAGGGGATCATGGTTTGTAATTGGGAAGGGAGTAAAAAAGAGTAAATTTCCATGAATAAAAGATAATAAATTAAAAAATACTTGCTAAGTTTCAGATAATTGGTGACAATTGGGATGGTCACTTGTTGCTGTCATGTGCCATAGAGTCGTTTGCGACTCATAGCGACCCTATGCACAAGAGCCCTAAATGCTGTTCTATACTGTGCCAACCTCGCTGTCTCAAATACATTTACTCCCACCACTCCATTCACAGAATCAACCCATCTCATCAATGGTCACTTAGAAATCCAAAATCACTCAAGGGCCAAGTCTGTAAAAGAATAATATGGTTATGAGAGTCAGTAAAAGTGACTATGATATTTTCTCATATTCCTGAATTCTGGTGGCATAGTGGTAAGAAGCTATGTTACAATCTCAAAAACATGCAGTTCTAATAGTCTGGCTGCTCCGTGGGAGAAGGATTAGCAACTTTCTGTCATGTGATTTACTACGTCTGAAAACCCATCTAATGGTCAGCTATGGGCTGGTTCCTACTCAATGGCGAACAGTAACGACATTTATTTTTTTTTTAAAAATTACGTATCTTTTCTTGTTGTTGTTGATTGCCTTCGAGTCGAGCATGACTCATAGCAACCCTATGAACAAAAGGCCAGAATCCCTTATATAACTATAGACATTTATCAAAGTTCAGAGTTTCCAGAGGCAAGTTGTTTAGGAAGTGGATGCAACTCCTGCTTCCAAACCTGTCATAGAATGATATTGGTTGAGTCGCTTGTGATGCATAGTAACCCTATGTACAGAAGTTCTGAACCCTTCCCTGTCCTGAGCCAGTCTC
>NW_006399880.1:1657157-1660289 GCF_000299155.1 Elephantulus edwardii | reverse complement strand
AAAATAAAATAAAAACTAAAAAATTTAAAAAGTACAAAAAATTAAAAAAAGAAATGTCACTTGAAATCTATATTTTTGAAACATGTTTATTTATTTTCTGATAAGCATGGATGTTAGTTTAATGGCTAAGGTACATATGCCTTTGATCTGTGGTGATGGAGAAGAGAACGGAATCTTCTATGGACAGCCGAAAGAACGAACAGAAATATCTTAGAGAAGGTTCATCCAGAATGCTCCTTGGAGGTATGGATGACAAAGTTTCTCCTTGCATATTTTGGTCATTTTGTTATGAAAGGCTAATTTCTTGGAGAGGGACGCCATGCTTGGAAAGGTGAGGGGATGGCAAAGGAGTAGAAGATTCAATCAGGTGGATTGACATAACAGCTGCAACAGGGGTCTTGAGTGTGTCAGAGATTGTGGGGTTGATACAGTATAGGACAAGGTTAAGGTCTGCTGCTCAAAGAGTCACTAGGAGTCGTGCTTGACTCATGGCACCTAACAACAACAAAAAGTGGTGATAGAGTGCTCCTTGGAGACAAGGATGGCAAAGCTGCATCTCACATACTCTGAGCATGTTGCTAGAAGGGTCTATTCCTTGGAGAAGGAAATTGTGCTTGGAAAGGAGAAGCGTTAGTGAAAGAAAGGAAGACCCTCAACCAGATAGATTGATATAGTGACTGCAGCAATGAGGTCAAGTGTGTCAGAGATTGTGAAGACAGGACAGGATTGGACAGGGTTCAGATCTGTAGTTCATAGAGTGGTCATGAGTTGTACTTGACAGCATATGACAGTGGTGGTGCTATTTCTAAAGCAGAGTGTATGACCTTGAGATGAACATTATGGGATCATAGCCTAATCTGTGTCCCTGAGTCCAGCTGACTCCCCCAACTCCCAGTGGACTTTCAAAGGTTATAAATCACATGGGGAGGAGATTACCCCTTCTACATCTTTGAAGCAGCAGGTAGATTCAGTTTGGCAGCACAATTCCTTACTTACTAGGCCACTAGTATTTCATCAGAGTTACCAGAATAAAGAATAAGAGTATGTTAAATTCTGTGTTACTTTGGGTATGTTTTCAGCAGAAGCGAATCCTTTATAAGAGACATCATGCTGGGGAGAATCAATGAAGAGAGTCAATGAATGAGAGTAAGTCCCTCACTGAGTTGGATTGGCAGAATGACTATGCCATTAGGATTGAGCATGACAGAAATTGTGGGAATGGTGCAGAATAGTGCAAGGTTCACATCTTTTGTTCCTAGGATCACTATTAGTCATAGTTGACTTGATGACATCGAACAGTAAGAAGAAGTTTTTAAAAGTTGTGTCATTGATCAAAACCTTTTTTTTGCTATTAGTTTGCATCTGATACCAGAAGTAAAGCAAACCCTGCATTTTTACCTTTCGCAAACGAATTCAGCTTAATGGAGGACATTCTACAGTTCAATGTCCCTTAGAAGGTTTAGTCCCAGTGATTGCTGGCATGGGTCTCCATCACATTGTTGCCTGATCCTTGCCTTTGAAGTCCTATCTGAGTCCCATCTCAGTATTCCTGCCTTCCTGACCTCTACATACCTCAACACAAACAATTCATGGTCAAATGCAAGAGAGAGTAACACCACACTGCACACAGCCTCTAGTGAATGAGATATTTTGCCATTGTCTAAACCATACATTTCTACTATGATTTTACTTTCAAATAAATTTGAAAAGGCAGATAATTTCTAGTATTCAGTATTTTAGGACAGTTGTTAGAAGTGGTACAGCCCTTTTCTTTCAGTTACTGTACTGAGATAACTTGGGGTTGTTGTGATACTGGAAGCTGTGTCACCGATGTGTCAAATGCTTTAAGGGTTACCCATGGTGGGCAGGTTTTGGTGGAGCTCCCTAATTAAGACAGACTAGGAAGCAGGATGGGCCATCTACTTCTTAAATAACATGCCTTTGAAAACCCCTATGAACACTAAAGGAATGAAGAAAGTTATAGTAGTATAGTGGTAGAGCCCAGATTGGAAGTCAGTTGAAATGAGGAGACAGTAACTGCCGTAAAGGCCTCTTGCGTGTCAGGATGGTACAGGAGAGAACAGGGTTCAGATCTTTTGTTCATAGGGTTGCTATGAGTTGTACGTAATTTGACGGCACCTAACAACAACAACAACAACAACAACAACAACAGGACACTTATTACTTGAGAAGTATATTCAATCTTTGTTTATATTTACTGCACAAAAAGGAAAAAATCCTTTATTCAAAAATTTAAACTTCTGACAAAAGCTGAACAGCCCACCACAGTGTACAAAGACAAAATATCATGCTTGAAGACAATAGCAGATGTTCACTAAAGATGTATAATTTATTCAGAGATTTCCTACACCTCTTCCTCAATATCCTCCTCCTCCAATTCCTCTGGCTCATCAGCTGTGGCTTTCTTGTACTGCTGATACTCAGACACCAAATCATTCATGTTGCTCTCTGTCTCACTGAACTCCATCTCATCCTGCCTTTACCTATGTACCAGTTCAGGAAGGCCTTGCACCTGAACAAAGCGTTGACTGCTCAGAGATGTGCTTGAAGAGCTCCTTGATGGCCATGGTGTTGATGAAGGTGCCTGACATCTTGAGGCCACAAGGTGGGATGTCACACATATCCATCTTCTCGTTGTGGGGGATCCAATCCATGAACCACTGTTCTTGTTCTGAACATTAAGCACCAAGTCATCTGCCTCCCTTATGGGCATGTGATTCTGGAGGATGGCAGCCCCAGCCATGTAGCAGCCATGGGAAGGGTCACAGTGGCCATCATCTTGGCAGCAAACATCTGCTTGGTAAGCATGGACACTTGCTGGCTGTCCTGGCTAGTTAGGGGGCAAAGGTGGGCATGAAAAAGTGAATCCAAGGGAAAAGCACCCTATTTACAGCCAGTTTATGGAGATGTATGTTCAGCTAGCCTGGGGAATGCAAGCAGAAGGTGATAGCGCTCATGGTGAATGACACCAGATGATTGAGGTCCTCATGTGTTGAGGTGGCCAGTTTCAGGATATGGAAGCATATAAGGCTTCATTTTTAATGCAGAATATTTCATCTATGTTTTCAATCAGCTGGTGGCTTTGGTTTTTTTATTTATTTTTTTTCTATA
>NW_006399880.1:1645535-1646956 GCF_000299155.1 Elephantulus edwardii | reverse complement strand
CGTGCTGCATAGTATTCCATTGTATGAATGTACCACAATTTCTCAATCTATTCATTTGTGGTTGGACATCTAGGCTGTTTCCATGCTCTTGTGATGGTGAGTAATGCTGCTACAAACATTGGTGTACAAGTTTCCATTTGAGCCTCAGTTTTCATTTTCTTGGGATATATTCCAAACAACGGAATAGCTGTGTCATATGGAATTTCTATGTTCAGCTTTTTAAGGAAGTGCCAAACTGCCTTCCAGAGTGGTTGTACCATTGTACAATCCCACCAACAATGTATGAGAGTGCCTATCTCATCACATCATCTCCAACATTTATTCCTTGCTGTCCTGTTAAATTTTGCCACTGCTATTGGAGTAAGATGGTATCTCATTGTGGTTTTGATTTGTATCTCTCTTATTCCCAGTGATTTGGAGCATTTCTTCATATGTCTGTTTGCCTTTCAAATATCTTCCTCTGTGAAAACGCTTTCCACATCTTTTAATAATTTTGTAGTTGAGTTATTGGACTTTTTCTTGTGGAGGCCCAGGACTATTCTATAAAATTTTGTTATGAGACATCTGAGAAGGTATTGCAAATGTTTGTTCCCAGTTGGTAGGGTTTTTTTTTTCACCCTGTTGGAAAAAGGTTTTGATGAACACAAGGATTTACTCTTCAGAAGGTACTGTTCATCACTTTTATCCTCTTCAGCTTTGTACATTTCTTGCTGTATTTGGCAGCTTCTTTATACTGTAGTATAGGGCTTCTAAGCTTGATTCCAGTTTGTCCCTTAAGAACTTTATGGTTTTGGCCTTTACTCCCAGGTCTGTGATCCACCTTGAAGTGATTTTGTGTATGGTGTGAGGTGTGGATCCTGTTTCAGCTCTCTGCCATTAACTGTCCAGTTTTGCAAGCACCATTTATTGAAGAGGTTCTCCATATTTTTTAATCAGGGATATGGTTGGGATTCCTCCCCCCCAAATTATAAGACTTTGCAAAATCAATTTCTATGTATTTATTCTGACATTTCAAACATTTAAAAATGTGCAAGAAAAAAAATAAGTAGAATGTACACATAATAAAAACTGTGAAGGATCAAGGGAAGGAAAGAGCAACCTGGGAGAATGGATAGTATGGGTATTGCAATTAGTGCCATGGGAAAAGATATTTGTAACTGTTCCAATGGGGAATGGAGGGTAGAAAGAGGATGAGGGGAAATTTTAGGGCAGCAGAGATTAGTGGAGGAGTAGGTGGGAATACCAGAGGAATGCTTGTATTTCACTGACTATGCAAAGGTGTCTGACTGTGTGTATCACAACAAACTGTGGCTTACTCTGAGAAAAATGGGAATCCTGGAACACTTGATTGTGCTTATTCAAAACCTATACTGATTCAGTGGCTGGGATAATTGGGATGGGAGTGTCGGAGACAGTGCGAT
>NW_006399880.1:1634898-1644070 GCF_000299155.1 Elephantulus edwardii | reverse complement strand
CTAAGCACCAGTAACCCATACAGACAGATGCCCTGACTTCACACAAAGGGGAAGCAGCGAGGAGGCTTTCCTAATAGAGAGAGGCTCATTAAAAACTGCTTCTGGGTGGCAAGGCTTCCAAGAGAAATATTTTGGGGATTAAGGAGAAATGGCATCAATTGCAGCATCATGAGGTTTCTATTTTGGTACATTTGGAATGCTCCGTCCACTGGACTGCACACCTGCTAAACAGAGGCTGGCCTTGTGTGCTCAGACCTAGAAAGGCCTGGCCAGAGGAGGGAGGTACAGGATTCCCCCAAGGTCTGCTGAGGTCAGCGCTGGAGACTGCAGTCTACACGCTAGTGGTATTGCTCAATTACCACGTCTGAAAGAGGTTGTAAGGACCAGGCCAGCAATAATAGGGACAGAGACTTCATTCACTCCGCCTATTTCTAGGATCTTATGATAAGTCAGAGTGGAGGAACAGAAATGGATTAAGAACAGCAATGACTCTTAAGCTTCTGACTCTTCAGCTTCTGACCCTTGCAGAGGTATCAAACATTTGATTTAGGAGGGTGGAGTCAGAGAAAAATAAAGAAAAAGTAGGGCTACCTGACTCGGAGATAACTGCCTGAGGCAAGTACCCTTTCACAAAAGTAAACACAACAATTGTATGAACTATAATGTGAATGAAGTAATGTATGAAACATGGTGTACAGGAATGAAACACCATGTGTATAGATTTTGTATGCTAACCAATAAAAATAAGAGAGTGAAAAAAAAGAAGGAATTCTACTCTCTCACACATGAGGTTGTTGTACATCAGAATAAACGTCAATATTGTTGTTGTTATGTGCCATCAATTCACTTGTGACTTATAGTAATCCTATGTATAATAATCCTGAAACCTGCTCGGTCTTGTGCCAACTTTACTGTCTCTAACACACCTACCCTCATTATTTTGGTCACTGAATCAATTCATCTCATCCAGAGTCTTCCTGTCTTTCTCTGACCCTCCACACTCTCAAGTATGATGTCCCTCTTCAGGGACTGCTTCCTCTGTGCAACACGCCGAAAGTATGTCAGACAAAACTTCAGAATCCTTGCCTCCAAGGAACAGTCTGGTTTCACCCCCTCCGATCCAAACTTCAATAAATTAAAACAACAACAACAACAACAACAACAACAACAAAAACAACAAACTCATCTCCTCCAAACCAAGCAGAGTTGATTCAAATTCACAGGAAGGTTCTCTGAGGCTGTTAATCTTACCAAGAGGAGGTTGCCTCATCTTTCTGCCACAGAGGGTTTGAACCATCAACGTTTTTGCTAGTTGTTGCTGTTGTTATGTACCGTCGAGTCGTTTGCTACCCATAGTGACCCTATGTATAACAGCCCTAAACCCTGCTCTATTCTGTGCCAATCGCATTGCCTCTGACACACCCATCCCGACGTTTTTGTTAGTAGTCCAACATTTAATCACGGCTCCCACAACCATTAATTTCTTGTGTTCTTTCACCTCTGTCTCTCACTGCCATCTGGTCAGAACCAAGTCATAGACAACCCTTCAGTGGATTTTCAAGCCTGTAAATCACATGAAAGGCGATTTCTCATCTTTCTCTCTCAGGGCTGCTGGTGGATTCCAACATCCAGAGAAGCACAGCCTTTGGGCTAGTAATGCATCTCCTTAAGGACTACACCACCAGAGCTTCCTAACATCTACATCAGGACTTCAAATCCCACATGCTAACAAGTACAGTCCTCAGAATTTCACGAGTTTCTCTCTGGGGAGAAAAAAGGACAAAGCAAATAAAATCAACTTAAATATTTAACACCTGACTCAATAAAACAACTGTATCTGCACATCCCAAAAATTGCCCAGTGCCAATTACCTCTGGTGGCAGGGAGCTAATGTAGGAGGCACTAATTCTTTTCAATTCCTTCCGCTTACACCAAACCCATTCCCCTTGAGGAGCTCTGGTGGCCTAGTGGCAAGAAGTTGTTCTTCAATCCCAACAGCACACTGTTCAAGATCACCAGCTGCTCCGTGGGAGAAGGATGGAAAATCTCCTCCCATGTGATTAATGACCTCTGAAAACTCACCAGAAGGTCAGCGATGGATCAGTTTAAACTCTATTGTATGCAACAACAACAACAACACTCTATGAATATAAGGGTGAGGAGAAAAAAACCAGCCCTATTCTTAAGAGCTCTGGTGGCCTAGTGGCAAGAAGCTGCTGCTCTGCAATCCCGAAGGCCTGCTATTTGAATCCACCAGATGCTCTGCTGGAGAAGGAGGGGCAGTCTCTTCCAGAACCTGCCAGATCCGATTTAACAGTACACAACAAGAAAAAAGGTGGGGGAAACAATAACAAAAACCCACAAACAAACCCAAAAACATTCCCTTTAAAGCACTTTCATCTTCATCTACTGGTCCTGCTTGGAGCTTTTGGAATATTAAAAAATCAATAAATAAAGAAATAAATGGAATCTTTCTTCTTTACAACAAACTAGACAACTCTACGTACTTTGAACTGTCACAGGGATGAGACCCAATGAAAAGTTCTGGATTTTAAAGGGAAATTAAGTGCTGCACAGCAGGCAATTATAAGTGGCACCAAATCAGAAAACAAAGGGAGACTGCCTTAATTAACACCATCATCAAAGCTGCCTCTGCTTCCTGCAGCCTCCACTCCCAGACAAACAGGCTCAAACTTAGAGAAAGAATCCAAGGCTTTTGTATTTCCTTACATGCTTGACTTCAAAAACACTATTAAAGGTGACAAGTTCTACTTGGATGCAAGACAAGAGTCAAAAAGAGATCAGTTTTCAGCTGTTTGCATGCAGCCTGGACAGTGTGTAATGAATCTGATGTACCTTAATCCTCAAACTGACATCATTATTCCTCAATAATTTAGACAGGTCCCTAATTGCAGATTTTCCCAGTGCAATGTGTCTCCTTATTTGCCGATTGCTGGTGCTAAGGGTGTCAGTTGCGAATCCATCAAGTTGAGGTGAACAGTTTCAATCTCTTATCCATCCATCATGATCTTCCCTGTCTGTCCAGTGGTAAGAATCTTTGTTTTCCTGACATTGAGATGCAATATCAAAGGCTGCATTCTTTGATCTTTTACAACAAGTGCTTCAATTCCTCCTACCTTTCAGCAAGCAAATTTGTGCTATCTGCATAACACAGGTTATTGATGAGTTTCCCTCAAATCCTGATGCCACACTCCTCTTCATAGAGCCCAGCTTCTCAAATAATTTGCTCAGCATACATATTGAAAACAAATCTGTCTGTTTTGGAGAGAGCGAAACCAAGTCTCTCCTTGGAGGCAAGGATTTTAAAGCTCTGCTTCACTTACTTTGGGCACGTGGCCAGGAAAGACTGGTCCTTAGAGAAGGACTCATGCTCGGAAGGGTGGACGGGCAGCATGGGAGAGGAAGACCCCTGATGAGATGAACTGATACAGTAACTGGGGTGATGGGGGTTGGTGTGTCAGAATTAGTGAGACTGGCTCAGGACAGGGAATGGTTCATAGGGCCACTGTGCTTCACAAGTGACTTAACCAATAACATTCCATGACAAGTCTGGAAGCAGGAGTGGCATCCACTTCCTAAACAATATGCCTCTGGAAACTCTGTGAACTTTGATAAATGTTGATAGCTATAGAAGGATTCAGGCCTTTTGTTCACAGAGTCACTATGAGTCATGCTCAACTCAAAGGAAATCAACAACAATAACATACATATTGAATAGATACAGAGAGAGAATACACACTCTCTTCTCAATTTTAAATCATACAGTGTTCCCCTACTCTGTTCTCATAACAGCCTCTTGGTCCAGGTATAGATTTCACATGAGCACAATTACGTGCTCTTGGGACTCCCATTTTTCTCAATGTCCGTCACATCTTGTTACAATTCACACAGTCAAATGCCTTTGGACATATAGACAATGGTACTCCCTCTGGTACTCCTTACTTTTAGCCAGCACCCATCTGACATCTGCAACAATATCCGTGGCATGACTGTGCACAAGGACAATGTTCTACATTCTACTTTTGTGTAGTGCCTGGAGTCTTGAAAGCTTTGGAGAAGCCATCTAAGGTAGAACCATCTTTCTCTCCTTGTGAGGAACAAAGAAGAGGGAAAACAAACAAAGATGCATAGAAATAATTAGTGCCAAGGACTATGGGACCACATAAACCTACCTTCCATGACCCGGATAAAAGAAGAGCTAGATGGTACCACAGCTGTTTGCACTAAATCACAATAGAAGGTCCTGGGTAGAGTGAATGGACAATGTGGGAAAACACAAGAACCATACAAATGTCCAGGCTGACTCATCTGAAAGAGACTGGTGGAAACTTCAAGACCATGACACTTGGACACTAAAACAAAACTCATCCACAGGCTCAACAACGTACAGTCAAAATATGAAAACTTATAACATGTCTAATAGCACCAGGGGAGGGGCACTAAATCCTTAGGACAATCATACAAAAACAAAAGTGCAGCATGTGCCCAGGGATAAAGTTCAGAAGGCAGAAAAGGGTGGGGTAGAAGGGCTAATGAAACAACAACAACAGGGATAAAGTGGGAAGAGTGAGGTTACATTTGATTATTGTGATTAATGTCATAAAACAAAACATGTAAGAGCGGTTGAAAGGAAAACCAATTTCCTTGATAAATATTTACACAATTATTAAAACAATACACAGCGTGGATTTATTGTTCAAAATTAGTTTCTTAGACCATTGCCTTGAACTTCCCTTACATGCCTAAACGGGAACATGCACACAGGTTGTGTAGAGCACTGACGTATTGCCATCCGCCAAAAGCTTAAGTTGAACAAGTTTAGCAGCAGAGGATGAGAATCTGAAGACCAGCAAAAACGAAGCAAAGAATTCAGTGTGCATCCTTCAAGGTCCCCCATTCCTGAGCCAGTCAGTCAAGAATCTAGGTGAGAGCAGCAGCAGCAACTGTAGAGAACTAGAGGCTGACATGGGACAGAGATGACCTGGGACTGAAACAGATAAAGCCAAAGCTTGGGGCATTTGCCCAAGCTTGCGGAAGGGCTGAGGATGAGGGCAGGGGAGACAACGTGCATCCAAAGTACTCCTTGCAGTCAAGGATAACAAAGCTTCATCTCACATGCTTTAGGCATGTTGCTAGAGGTTATTCCTTAGAAAGGGGTATGTACCATGCTTGGAAAGGTGGAAGATCAGCAAAAGAAAGAAAGACCCACAGCGAGATGAACTGACACAGTTACTGCAGCAATGGATTCAGGGTTCAAGTGCGTCAGAGATGATGAGGATGGCAGAGGCTAGGACAAGGTTCAGATCTGTTGTTCATAGAGTCGCTATGGTACCCGACAACAACAATCCCTACTCTTAGCCTCCAGCTTCCAACATGTTCTGTCCCGCAGGAACAGAGAGGGGACACCAGGTGGTGCTGCGGAGCAGCGCTCCAGAGCCCAGTGACAGAAAGGGGAGGAGGGGTGGCACGTGACCTCAGCCTCCGGCTCGCTGCTTCGATCACGTGACAGGGCCCGGAAGCGGCCACCCGGGTAGTCCGGCGGGATGGCTTGGGGTCATCTCTGAGGCTGGGAGGGGTGGGCTGAGGCGACGCCGGATTCGGAGGAGCCGGGGCAAGCAGCTGGTCGCCGCCTTGGGTCGAATCCATCTCACCTTCCTCCGGGGCGCCGCGGATGATCCAGGTCAGGAATGGACTGACTTGGGCAGTGGGTCTGAAGTTTATCGGCTCCCGGGGATCCAGGTGCAATGCTGGGCAGAGAGCCCTGCTCTTGAGGAGCCAATGCAGAAAATCCTTCATCCTTTGCCCTATCTTCCTTGACCTTGTGGGGTTGGAATCTCTCAATCCTATTTGACAGTGGGATAAACTGAGTTCCTCAAATGGCAGAGGTCACCCAAACGGCAAGCTTAAGGTGCTTTTTTGTTTTCAAAGGGGCCAGATTGTCTCGGGCAAATGTCTGTCCACAGAGGGAATCTTGCTCCTTGACTGGCTCTTTAATAATAGGTCTTTGGGTCAAGAAAACCATGTGGAGTGCAGTTCTGCTCGGAAGCACACGGGGTCACCAAGAGTCAGTATGGACTGACTAGATGGCTACTGGTGGCGGTGGTGGTAGTGGCGGTGGGGGTAGTTGTTAGGTGTTGTCGACTGCTACTCATAGCGACCCCAAGAACAACAGATCTGAAGCTTATCCCATCCTGTGCCATGTTAACAATCTCTGATATGCTGCAGTCCTTTGTTAGTCACTGTTCATCATTTCAAGAGCCTAGGGGAATAATCTCTTACAAATCCCCTCTAAGATAGTTGGAATAACAGAGGGCCAGAAAGGAGAAGGGGCTTGTCTCAGATCACCCAGTGTGTAAGTCAGGGAGTTAGGACTCGAATCCAAGTCTCTCCATGCTCCAATAGCTGTGTGCTTTCACCCCACAGCCTCCTGCAGAAAATTTAATAGATGTGGAAAAGGCAACCCTTTCTTGTCCCCTTTCTCTTAGTCCTCTCCCTTTTTAGCACTGTGCATTCTCCTTCTCACTGTGCTATTGGCTTTGGGTGTGGTTGGCTGTTTTCAGCATTCATTTTTCTGCAAACTCATCATCCTGTAGATTTGGTTTCTAACAGCCCTCCAATTCCATGTAAGTCATAGGAAAATGTGAAATTAGAAATCAGAGTATGCTCCTGGGAGGGTAAATGAATCTCACTCAGCCCATGTTGGAAAGAATGTTCATTTGGGAATAGCTCTGCCATTAACTTGAAGAATTATAAGGATCTTTGCCTTCTTTATAGCTTGTCAGATTTGCAAAATTGTGGTTATTTTGATGTTTTGGTAGAAATAAGAGAGCAGAGTGATATAATGGAACCAATTGGGATTAGAGCATCAGGAGGTTTTGCTCTGGCTCTGTCACTAGCTTTGCAGCCTCAGGTGACTCCTGTCTTCTCCTGGGTTTAGGTTCCTCAGTTTGTGCAATAACGGGGTTGAGTCTCTAAAGATCTTTTTGGCTCTCTATGTGTGCTCCTGGGAAGGTAGATGAATTCAAGCTGAGGTTGTCTGTATCTAGTTCTGTCTGTTATCTAATCAGAGTTTTGTTTTCTCTTTCCCTGTGTACATGAAATATGTTTTATAGCAGGACTTGATCCATTTGCATAGGAATCCATTTCCTTTCCGTAACATAATTTATTCCTATTTATGATGACTCATGTGTGCAAAGTGGAACTGCTTCCTGGGGTCTTCAAGGCTGTGACCTTTGGACACAGAAAACCAGACTGTCTTCTGAGGAGCTCTGGGGAGATTCGAACTGTTACCCTTTGGGCTAGCAATTGAACATTTGTCCCATACGAAGATCTCCCTATCTTTTTGTTTTTGTTCTGTTTTAAACCTCTGTCTTACACACTGTCCAGGCTGCATGTAATCAGCTGAAAACTGATCTCTTTTTGACTCTTGTCTTGCATCCAGTTTACAGTAGAACTTGTCATCTTTAATAGTGTTTTTGAAGTCAAGCGTGTAAGGAAATACAAAAGCCTTGGATTCTTTCTCTAAGTTTAAGCCTGTTTGTCTGGGAGTGGAGGCTGCAGGAAGCAGAAGCAGCTTTGATGATGGTGTTAATTAAGGCAGTCTCCCTTTGTTTTCTGATTGGTGCCACTTATAATTGCCTGCTGTGGAGCACTTAATTTCCCTTTAAAATCCAGAACCTTTCATTGGGTCTCATCCCTGTGGCAGTTCAAAGTACGTAGAGTTGTCTATTTTGTTGTAAAGAAGAAAGATTCCATTTTTTTTTTTTTTAATATTCCAAAAACTCCAAGCAGGACCAGTAGATGAAGATGAAAGTGCTTTAAAGTGAATGGTTTTGGGTTTGCATGTAGTTTTTTGTTGTTATTTTCCCCCTTTTTTTCTTGTTGTGTACTGTTAAATTGGATCTGACAGGTTATGGAAGAGATTGCCCCTCCTTCTGCAGCAGAGCATCTGGTGGATTCGAACAGCAGACCTTCGGGATTGCAGAGCAACTTCTTACCACTAGGCCACCAGAGCTCCTAAGAATAGGGCTGGGTATTTTTTCTCACCCTTTTATTTTTAGTTGTTGTTGCATACAATGGAGTTTAAACTGACCCATAACTGACCCTCTGGTGAGTTTTCAGAGGTCATTAATCACATGGGAGGAGATTTCCTGTCCTTCTCTCACGGAGCAGCTGGTGATCTTGAACAGTGTGCTGTTGGGATTGAAGAACAACTTCTTGCCACTAGGCCACCAGAGCTCCTCAAGGGGAATGGGTTTGGTGTAAGCGGAAGGAATTGAAAAGAATTAGTGCCTCCTACATTAGCTCCCTGCCACCAGAGGTAATTGGCACTGGGCAATTTTTGGGATGTGCAGATACAGTTGTTTTATTGAGTCAGGTGTTAAATATTTAAGTTGATTTTATTTGCTTTGTCCTTTTTTCTCCCCAGAGAGAAACTCGTGAAATTCTGAGGACTGTACTTGTTAGCATGTGGGATTTGAAGTCCTGATGTAGATGTTAGGAAGCTCTGGTGGTGTAGTCCTTAAGGAGATGCATTACTAGCCCAAAGGCTGTGCTTCTCTGGATGTTGGAATCCACCAGCAGCCCTGAGAGAGAAAGATGAGAAATCTCCTTTCATGTGATTTACAGGCTTGAAAATCCACTGAAGGGTTGTCTATGACTTGGTTCTGACCAGATGGCAGTGAGAGACAGAGGTGAAAGAACGCAAGAAATTAATGGTTGTGGGAGCCGTGATTAAATGTTGGATTACTAGCAAAAATAGTTCTATAAGAAATATAAACGGAGGTTATACACATGGATTTCACCTGATGGTATGCGTAGGAATCAGATCGATTACATCTGTGGAAAAAACCGCTGAAGAAGCTCAATGTCAGCTGTGAAAACTAGGCCGGGAGATGATTGTGGAACAGACCACCAACTACTCATATGCAAGTTCAAGCTGAAACTGAGAAAAATTAAACTGAATCCACAGGAGCCAAAATATGACTTTGATTTCATCCCACCTGAATTTCAGAATCATCTCAGAAACAGGTTTGAGGCCTTGAACATTAATGAGAGAAGACTAGATGAGTTGTGGGAGGATGTCAAATGTATCATCGAGGAAGAGTGCAAACGGTCATTACAAAGACAGAAGAAGAAGAAAAGACCAAAA
>NW_006399880.1:1626890-1633133 GCF_000299155.1 Elephantulus edwardii | reverse complement strand
ATTCAGTGACTGGGGTAATGGGCATGGGTGTGTCAGAGGCAATGCGATTGGCACAGGATAGAGCAGGGTTTAGGGCTGTTGTATATAGGGTTGCTATGAGTCGCAAACGACTCGACAGTATATAACAACAACAACAACAACTAGCAAAAGCATTGATGGTTCAAACCCTCTGTGGTAGAAAGATGAGGCAACCTCATCTTGGTAAGATTAACCACCTCAGAGAACCTGTGGGGCAGCTCTACTCCATCCTCAGGGCTTGCTGTGAATCTGAATCAACTCTGCTTGGTTTGGAGTAGATGCTTGTTTTTTTTTTGGGGGGGTTTTTTTTTTTAAATTTATTGACGTTTGGCTTGGAGGGGGTGAAACTAGACTGAGGCAAGGGTTTTGAAGTTTTGTCTGACATACTTTAGGCGTGTTGCACGGAGGGAGCAGTCCTTGAAGAGGGACATCATACTTGAGAGTCTGGAGGGACAGAGAAAGACAGGAAGACCCTGGATGAGATGGATTGATTCAGTGACCAAAATAATGAGGGTAGGTGTGTTAGAGACAGTAAAGTTGGCACAAGACCGAGCAGGTTTCAGGATTATTATACATAGGATTATTGTAAGTCACAAGTGACTTGATGGCACATAACAACAATATTGAAGCTTGTTCAGATGTACAACAATCTCACGTGTGAGAGAGGAGAATTTCTTTTTTTCCACTCTCTTATTTTTATTGGTTTGCATACAAAATCTATACACATGGTGTTTCATTCATGTACACGGTGTTTCATACATTACTTCATTCACATTGTAGTTCATACAATTGTTAATAAACACTGTGTTTACTTTTGTGAAAGGGTACTTGCCCCAGGCAATTATCTCTGCGTCACCCTCCTAGATCAAATGCTTGATACCTCTGCAAGGGTCAGAAGCTGAAGAGTCATTGCTGTTCTTAATCCATTTCTGTTCCTCCACTCTGACTTATCATAAGATCCTAGAAATAGGCGGAGTGAATGAAGTCTCTGTCCCTATTATTGCTGGCCTGGTCCTTACAACCTCTTTCAGACGTGGTAATTGAGCAATACCACTAGCGTGTAGACTGCAGTCTCCAGCGCTGACCTCAGCAGACCTTGGGGGAATCCTGTACCTCCCTCCTCTGGCCAGGCCTTTCTAGGTCTGAGCACACAAGGCCAGCCTCTGTTTAGCAGGTGTGCAGTCCAGTGGACGGAGCATTCCAAATGTACCAAAATAGAAACCTCATGATGCTGCAATTGATGCCATTTCTCCTTAATCCCCAAAATATTTCTCTTGGAAGCCTTGCCACCCAGAAGCAGTTTTTAATGAGCCTCTCTCTATTAGGAAAGCCTCCTCGCTGCTTCCCCTTTGTGTGAAGTCAGGGCATCTGTCTGTATGGGTTACTGGTGCTTAGGTCATCATATTTCAAGTTAGGGAACTAGCTTAGATCTCCCGAGTATTAAATGGAGAAAGTACTGCAGGGCTTTATTTGTACAGTAGACTTTTCCGTCTTCCTGCCTTTTAGCTTCTCTGTCATGTAATTACTTTTGCTTGCAGAATTTCAGTATTGCAGCTCGAGGCTTGAATTTCTTCTTTGTTACCAGTTACTGCTAGTTGAGTCAGCACATATAATCCCCAATGCAGCCATTAATTGAGTGTCTGTTTTACACCAAGTGCTGGACTACTAACTGAAATGTAACAGTTCAGACTCAGTGAGAAGTGCATTAGAAGAAAGGCCTGGCAATCTGATTTTGAAAGATCTCAGCTTTGAAAATCTTATGAAGTGAGTCTAGTTTGCACACATGGGGTTGCCATGACTTAAAATCAACTCTATGGCAGCTAGCAACAACAAATTGCCAGGCAACATATTTGACATTTGTTTATCTTTTCTTCTTCTTAACAGTGCTGTGCCATGTTGTTAGGTACCGTCAAGTGGACAACTCCTAGCAACCCTGTGAACAACAGATCTGAATCTTGCCCTGTCTGGCATCATCCTCACAATCTGTCATGCTCAGGCCTGCCGTGGTGGTCACTGGGTCAGTCTATCTTATGCTTCTTCTCTTCCTCTGACTCTCAAACATTCCTGGCATGAGGTCTCTCTCTGCATATTGGTTCCTCCTGAGAATATGTAAGTGAGATAGACTTTCATGCTCCTTGCTTCTAAGGAATACTCTCGTTGTACTTCCATCAAGGCAGATTTACTTGTTCTCTTGCCAGTCCATAATATATTAAAATACTCTTTGCCAGCACAATTCAAAGATACTGATTCTTCTTTGGTCTTTTACTCATTGTCCAACTTTTAGATTCATAGGAAACATTTGAAAAGACTATGGCTTGTACCAGGTGCCCTAGGTATTATTAATGCAGTTTTGCAGGTGAAGCAACAGAGACAAAGAGATTAAATAACTTGTTTGGGGACATAAAACTAAATTTCATACCCTTGTGCTTTTTTTGTATGTAATTCTTCCTACGTCCTGGTCTGGGCCCACTTTTGTTTTTGGGAAGTTTGAAAGTGTGTAGGTAGTGTATGGACTGGACTGTGCTGGGAATCTGGTATATTGGATTCTAACCCTGGACGTTTTTTAACAAGTTGGGGTTGTGAAGGGAGCTCTGGTGGTGCAGTGCAGTAGGGAGTAGTGGTGTTAAGCCCAAACCCACGCCTCTCTGACAGTGCAGATCCACCAGCAGATTCTCAGGAGGAAGATAGACAGTCGCCTCGTATGCATTTCTAGTCTTGGAAACCCAACAGAGGAAGTCATTTGCAACTTGATGAAAACGAGTTTTTGGGTTGGATTTGTATCCAACAATGAATGGGAAGGTGGATCTCAGTCTCCTGTGAAGTGTTAGTGGTGCTAACATTTAGGGAGCTTCATGGTTGTAGGTAAAAACATAAGCATGCTTGCCTATTGAGCTCCTCCTCAGTGTCCCTGCTGAAGACAAATGCTTTGCTATTACTGCCCTCAAACCAGACCCTCCCAGGCATGGGCTCCAGTTATGGGATAAGCTCTATGGCCAGTCAAATGGAGTCCTGTCTGGTGCAATTTATTTTAAAACAAATCATGTAGAAGTCAGGCATCTTCATTTCATTTCCCTCTGGTAGACCCGTAGCAGTGCAGTGGGTCAGTGTTTGATGCCCAACTCAGTGTAATTGTTTCAGAATGAATGGGCTGTATGTTTAGTTTGCAAATTTCACCAATGCAGAACTCTGAGAGGAGGTGATGCCTGGGTACATCCATCATAATAAGACTACATTGCTGTTGTTGCTATTATGTCTTAAGTAAATGTAGCTATAGTCAGCTCATCTATGAAGCTGGCTTAAAGAAAATTCACAGACTGAATCCTAGTCCTCAGGGACTAGACCCAGGGATCTATTTCTAACCAGCTCTCAAGGTAAATGTATATAGCCAGCACAGGCTTTTGGCAGACAAGACCAGCCAGTGCACAGCAGCCCTCTCAAGGCTCATCAGGGTGTGAAGCACTTTGGATACCTCCTACTGACACATTTAAGTAGCACAAGGAAAACCTTCTATCTCAAGGACTTCTGGTTCATTTGCTATCTCTTGACTTCTTGCTTCCACATGTTCACTTTTTAGATGTTTAAAAGTACTGTTTGACTTTTGACAGTGAGCCTAACTGACACTTCATTCACTGCTTCTCCTTCCTCCTCTCCTCTTCCCTCCATTCCCCTTCTTGGGCAACCTGAACATGACCTGTAAATAGCTGTAAATGGATGCTTTTTGCCTGGTTGAAATTGACTTTGCTCCTTGCACTAAACTTAAGATAGAAACCAACTCTTAAATTGCTGTTCTGAGAACATTTTAGAGGTTTCAAAAGTGAGTTAATTTAAGTGTGTGGTATGTGGGGGAAAGGTAGTCTTGAAAATCTTTTATTGTTATCAGTAGTCATCTTTGGGAAGCAAAGAGACATAAACAGCAAACACAAGCGGCCCTGTTTAAAAGGGCATCTGATCTAAAGGAACAAGAATAAAATTATAAGATTGGCAGGGCTCTGAAGACACAGATTTGTTCATATATTGCTGGTGGTACAGAGATTCTGTTGCCTTTTCTGTTTGTGACATTTATTCAATTTGTATAGCAAGCTCTCTCATAATAATGAGTCTTTCTATTGATGCAGCTCTGCTCCAAGAATATGACTTGAAAATTTTAAATTATTTGAATGATTTTCAGCTGTGATATAAAAAGTAATTAAAATGAACAGAAACCCAGAAACCCCAAACCAAACAATTTTGGAGTGTTTGAGATAAAGCTTTGCCATCCCTGCTTCTAAAGAGCACATTGGTTGCATCTTTTCCAGGACATATCTGTTATTCAGTACTGTTCTCCAGCACCCCAGCTCAAAGGCATTGACTCTTCTGTCATCTCATTGTTAAGCTCTCAGATGCATAGCAGGTGATTGGAGAAACCATGGGCTGAATCAAGTGTCTCTTAATTGTTAAACTGTCAAAAAAATAAATAGATAAACAAACAAACAAACTAACTGTCATCATTACTCCCCAAGATTTTAGAGAGGTTCCTGATAGCAGACTTCCCCTATACTAAAGGTCCCCTCAGCTTGTACAGAGCATGATAATTGTGGATCCAAGGAAAATTAAATTGTTGACAATTTTAATATTATCCCCATCTATCATAATTCTGCCTAATACAGGAGCCACCTTAAATTGAAACTGACTCAAATTTAACTTTAAAAAAAAATTTTATCAAGATGTATGCTGGAGATGTTGTGGCATATTAGGTAAGTGTTGGGCTGCTAACTGAAAGGTTGGCAGTTCAAATCCACCAACTGCTCTATGGGAGGAGGCAGACATTCTCCTTCCTGAAGATTGTCAGCTTCAGAAACCTAGTGGAGGCTTGCTGGGATCAGTTAGGTGGCGGTGGGTTTGGGTTTTGATTATGTGCACTGTGGAGATTAAAGAAAGAGTAGCCATGAAGTTAATGAAAAGAATAAAAATGTGCATGAGAACATTGATTACTGAAAAAAGTAAACCTATATAAGGCTGTGAAGCTGAACACTGTGACAATGATGAGTCAAATGTGAGAATGGTTACCCATGGTGGACAGTGTTTGGTGAAGCTCCCCGATTAAAACAAACTTGGAAGCAGGAGTGGCATCCACTTCCACAATAGCTTGCCTCTGGAAACCCTGTGAACCTGGAAAAAGGATGAAAGTTATACAGGAAGTGTCCAGGACTATCGTTCATAGGGTTGCTGTGAGTCACCTGTGACTCGACAGCACTTAACAACAGCAACAACATATAAGGAAAAGAAAATATAGCAAGATTATATAAATACTTGATATTTCAGTGCCATTTTGGTTGAATGCACACTTGAAGAAAAAACATTTTTGTCACCTAACACTTGGCCTCTGTCTTCTTAGTAGCTCACTTATGGGTCTGCTTCTCTTATGGAGATTTTAACCTTGGATTGACTGGCCACATATGCCATACCATCCTTACATTTCCTAACACACAAGAGCCCATTGCAGCAGTCACCGCATCAATCCACCTGGCTGAGGGTCTTCTTCTCCTTCACTGACCCTCCATCCTTCCTAGCATCATGTCCCTCTCCAAACAAACACTGTTTAATAATTGGAACATGGAATGTACATAGCTTGAATGTTGGAAAACTGGGAATGGTTAAAAATCAAATGGAATGCATAGTAGGCAATAATGAGATGAGATGGATCAGCTTTGGCCACTTTGAATCAGATAATCATATGATATACTATGTGGAGTATGACAAACAGAGAAAGAATGGTATTGCATTCACAGTCAAAAAGTCCATTTCACGTTCTATCTTGAAATACAGTGTTGTGAGTGATGGGATAACATCCATATGCATATAAGGAAGACCCTTTAGTTAACGCAACTATTATTCAAATAGATGCTCCTACATCTGGAGTCAAAGAGGAAGAAACTGAGAATTTCTACCAAATTTTGTAGTCTCAGTCTGACCAAGCATGCAATCATGATTGTTAATGATAATTAGTGACTGGAATGCAAAAGTGGGAAACAGTGAAGAAGGGATAGTAGTTGAAAAATATGGGCTTGGAGATTCAAGATGGCGGCGGAGGCAGAGACAGCATGGTGAGCTGCGGGAGCAGCGAACCACTTAAAGCAGGGCCATTATGGCCTTCCACAGACTTCGGCTTATTGATAATTGAACACTTAAACAGTTGATGACTGGCCCTCAGTGAAGATCGAGGCTCAACAACAGGAATTCAAGGAT
>NW_006399880.1:1585083-1624864 GCF_000299155.1 Elephantulus edwardii | reverse complement strand
AGCTCTGCAAGTGCATCCTGGCCCATCCTCACCTTTCTGCCCCCAACCCTCACCTCCTTATACCCCCAATATGTTTTTCCCAATAAAAAAAAAGGGGAAAAAATATGGGCTTGGTGATAGAAATGAGGCTGGAAATAGAATGACTGGATTTTTCTTTTCAATGAATAAATCCTTTATTCATGATTTATTCATTGAAAATACCTTTTTTGAAAGACACAAATGACTTTACACGTAGATCTCACCTGATGGACTGCATAGGAAATCAACTACATTTGTGGAAGAAATCACTGGAGAAGCTCAATATTGATAGTCAGAACTAGGTCAGGGGTGAACTGTGGGTCAGACCATCAATAACTCACATGCAAGTTCAAATTGAGGCTGAAAAAAAAATGAAAATAAGTTCACAGGAACGGAGATATGATCTTGAATCAATTTCACCTTAGGAATAGGTTTGAGGCATTGTACACCAATGATTGAAGACCAGATGAGTTGTGGGATGATATCATCCATGAAGAAAGCAAAAGGAGAAACCAGAGGTGAAAGAAAAAATTGAAGTGGATGTCAGAAGAGACTCTAAAAAGTAAGTGCACTGGAGGATTGAGAAGCCAGAACAAAAGGAAAACATGCCCAAATGAAAGAGCTGAACAGAAGATTTCCAAGGGCAGCTCGAGAGGACATAGCAAAGTAATAAATGGAATGTGTAGAGAGCTGGAATTTGAGAATAAAAAGAGAAGAACTTGCTCTGTATAGTTTAAGCTGAGAGAACTGAAAAACATATTTAAGCCTCGAGTCACAATATTGAAAGATGGTATGGGCAATATATGGCAATATATTAAATGACTGAGAAAGCATCAAAAGAAGTTGGAATGATTACACAGAATTCTCTACCAGAAAGAACTGATAGATACTGAAAAATTTCAGGAAGTAACATATGAGCTTCAGTATGGATTGAAGCTCAACATCAAGAAGACAAAGATTCTCAACCACTGGGCCAACTGGCAAAACCATGATGGATGGAGAAGAGATTGAGGTTGTTAAGAATTACAGATTGCTCAGCTCCACAGTCAAAACTCTTGGCATTAGCCATCAGGAAATGAAAAGACAAATTGTACTGGGAAAATCTGCTGTCAGGTATCTCTTCAGGGTGCTGAAAAGCAACAATGTCATTCTAGAAACTAAGGTGTGCCTGATCCAGGCAGTGGTCTTCACTATTCCTTCTTATGTATCAGAAAGCTGGACAATAATTAAGTATGACAGAAGAAGAATTGAAGCCTTTGAATTGTGGAGAAGAGTCTTGAACATACTATGGACTACCATGAAAACAAATAGATCTGTCTTGGAGAGGGTGTAACCAAATTTCTCCTTGCAAGTTAGGATTTTGAAGCTCTGTTTCATATACTTTGGACATGTAGGCAAGAGGAACCCATCCTTGGAGAAAGACATGCTATAAAGGGTGCATGGACAGTGCTGGAGAGGAAGATCCTGGATGAGATGGATTGGAACAGTAACTGGGGCAATGGAGGTAGATATGCCAGAGTCAATGAGACTGGCTCAGGACAGAGCAGGCTTCAGAGCTGTTGTACATAGGGTCACTATGAGTTCCAAGCGACTCAACAGCACATAACAATAGCAACAGTAGACAAAGGTAATGAAGGAGGAAATGGAAATGGCATTAAAGGAATTGGTGAAAAATAAGACCCCAGAAATTGATGAGATTGACCAGTGCAGCCTTGGATGTGCTCACCAGTCTATACCAGGAAATTTGGAGGACAACTTTCTGGCCAATGGATTGGAAGAGGTCCATATTTGTTCCCATTCCGAAGAAAGGTGACCCATTTGAATGTGGAAACTATTGAACAATATAATTGATATCACATACAAGCAAAATACTGCTGAAGAACATTAAAAAAATGGCTGAAACCGTACCTAGTTAGGGATCTTCCAGAAGTTCAAGCAGGATTTAGAAAAGAACCTAAGCATAAGATGGGTTACTGATGAGTCTTCCTCCAATCCTGTTGCCACAGTCTTCTTCATAGAGTTAAACTTCTCAAATACTTTGCTTGGCATGTAGACTGAATAGGTAAGGATACAGCCTTGATGCACACCTTTCTTAATTTTAAACCATGCAGTATTCCCTTGCTTTATTTTCACAACAGCCTCTTGGTCTAGGTACAGGTTTCACATAAACACAATTAAATGTTCTTCTCACTGTTAGCTGTAATTTGTTATGGTCCACATAGTCAAATGCCATTGCAAAGTCAATAAACCATAAATAGACATTCTTCTGGTATTCTTTGCTTTTAGCCAGGATCCATCTGACATCAGCAATAATATCCTTGGTGCCACAGCCTCTTCTAAATCTAACTTGAACAGTTTTAGATAATGTCATTTTCTAGCTATTTTTAAATGATCTTCAGCAGTATTTTGCTTGCATGTGATATTAATTGTATTGTTCAATAATTTCCCATTCTATTGGATCACCTTTTTTTGGGAATGGGAACAAATATACGTCTCTTCTAGTCAATTGGCCAGGTAACTATCCTCCAAAGTTCCTGGCATAGACTGGTGAGCACATCCAAAGCTGCATCTGTTAGTTGAAACATGCCAATTGGTATTCCGTCAATTCCTGGGGCTTTATTTTTTGCTAGTACCTTCAGTGCAGCTCAGCTTCTTCTTTCATTATTATTGGCTCTTGTTCAGATGGTATTTCCTAAAATATTTCAGTATTGGCAAATTCTTTTTGGTACAGTGATTCTGTGTATTCTGTTCATCTTCTTTTGGTGTTTTCTGGGTCATTAAAGATTTTTCTTGTAGCATCTTTAGGTATTGCAACTCTAGGCTTGAATTTGTTTTTCAGTTCTTCGAGCTTGAGAAATGCTGAGAATGTTTTTCCCTTTTTATTCTCCAATTCCAGCTCCCTGCACATTCTGTTATAATACTTTGTGCTCTCAAGCTACCCTTGAAAATCTTCTGTTTATATCTTTTACTTTGTCATGTCTTCCCTTTGCTTTGGTTTCTCTAGACGCTGTAGTGCAATTTTCAGAGTCTCTTCCCAGCCGTTTCATTTTTGCTTCCTCCTCAGATTTTGTAGTTACCTTTTTCTCTCTTCATAGAGAGAAAATCTTGATTGTCTTGGTAAATCAAGATAATCTTGATGTCTCCCAGAGTTCATCTCATCTTTGCTTATTGGTGTTCAGTGCTTCAAACCTATTAAGATAATTTTTTAAATTCAGGTGGGATAGGCTCAAGATCATCTTTTGGTTCTTGTGGACTTGTTTTTCATTTTGCACATGAACAATCAGTGGTCTCTTCCACAGTCGGCACCTGGTCTGGTCTTGGCTGCTTTACCGAGCTCCTTCAACCATTCCTTCCACAGATGCAGTCTGATTCCTATGCTGTCCATCTGGTGATGTCTCCCATGCTTTGTTTCCTGAATAACACTCTGAGGAAGGGCTTCGGCCTAGGTACTTCCAGGGACGAGAAACACCCTCTTGGAGCTATCTGCTTCACTTGAACAACTCTTTGATAGAAGGTTCTTCCTTATGTCTAACCAAAGATCTGCCTCCTTTTGCTTTGTACTTTCTGACCCTATCGCTAATCTTTGAGGCCTCACCCAACAAGTGTAATCTATATGACAGCTTTTACAGATAGTTTTTGTACCTTCCAAGTTGCTAGCTTTCTAGGTTGAACTTTTTCAGCACTTTGCACCATTCCACATTGAGTTGGTTTCTATCCTTCTCTCAGTCCTGGAGCTGACCTTTGGATGCACCACAGTTTGCCCTTCTCTTTCTAGCACGCGGCCTGGAACAAAACATGGTGCATGCAAAACTGCATGGTGCTGTCATCTCCCTGGACTCTCTCTTATCCTAAGGTAGCCTAGAATTTCATTAGCTTGTTTGCCATCTACTAGTCTATTGTAACTCCTGCCTAGCTTATCAGCCAAAACCTGTGAGTGGTTTTTGTTTTCACCCTACACGCATGTGGTTACTAAGCCACATCTCACACATCTTGCAGTTATTTACTGGACTCCCAGTCTATAGGTTCAGCTTCTTTCTAGCAATTTTTTTTAGTGACCTGCTTTAAAAGGGGGTGCTCTCATCTCAATACTAACATAAAGAGCCCTCTTTACAGTGTTTGAAATACACTGGGCAACTGTAGCAGGTAAGCAACAGAGTGAGAGTTTTATTGATTTCTTTTATTTATTTATTGATTGATTTCTGGAATATTAAAGCTACAGTAGTGCTGACAGATATTTCAGTCTACACCACAACTCTCCTCCCCTTTTCTGAAATTTTGGAAACCAAGAACCTGGACAAATAAAATTGTCTCAAATTATCAAGCAAGCTATTGATAGAGGCAAACTTAGAACCCAGGCTTTTGACATACATAGAAACTAACTTGCTAGGTTTTGCCTGAATAGCAAGCAGCTTTCACTGCTCATAGTAGGAGATACTGGCTGCATAGATCACCGGCTAGGAAGCAAAGAATTTCTGTTTATAGTGATGGGAAATTTTGTAACATTTTTGGGAGAAAGCAGCCCTGGCAGGGCACTGCTTAACTGTTTGACTATCGAGCACAAAGTTTGCAGTTCAAATCCACCTATGTCTCCACATGAGAGATCTTCTTTCATAAAACTTATGGGCAAGAAAACCCCATGGGAGCAGTTCTACTCTATGGCCACTATCAGTCCAGATCAACCTGATAACACCCAGCTATGGTTAACAGGCTATGGTTGTACATGAGTAATGCAGTTGCTATCATGAACTGTACACCTGAAACTGTTTAATTGACAAGTATTTATAGAAATATAATGAATACATATTACTTTAATAATAAGACACTAAATTCCTGCCCACCCCCCACCCTTCTTAAGAGTTTATAGGAAGCTCTGGTGGCCTAGTGGGTGGAGAGTTGCAGTGCTGACCCAAAAGTGGGTGATTTGAATCCACCCACTGCTGCATGGGAGAAGGATGGGCAATCCCTTCTTGTGCAATTTACAGCCTGCTGGGGGACCCGCCATGAGTTGGTTTCAATTCCACAGCAATGCTTTTTTTTTTTTAGTTCAATGCATTTTATTTATGAAATGCTGGATTTCTAAAGCATTTTAATCCTTCACATAAAATCATCCTAGCTTCAGAGACTTTCACTAATGACCATGTGGTTGAATTATTTCCTTATTGTCCCCTTGGATATGTTTCATCTTGGTCTCTGACATTCTGTTCTAAGAAATGTTCCTCAAATGTGGTTTTATCTATTAATATATTCCTCATAAAACCTACTCACCTTGAAAATAAGTACTGTTAGCTCAGCAGAGCGAAGAAAATAAATTTTGTTAACCTAAATAACAGACAGAATCTTTGAAGAAGAGCACCCACTCCATTGTGAGTGATCAAGGATTCCAGGGGAGGCTTGATTAAGAGCGGGAAGTGCGTATGAAGAGTTTTGAGCTGAAGGCACCTGTTTCAGAAGTAAGAATGAATAGTGCCAACATTCGTTTCAAGGAAGCAAAAGGTTAGGCTGAACTATTTGGGAAGAACGAGTCATAAAGGAAATAACTTGTTTCCGGGGGGGAAAATGTAATCAATTAAAATCATGTCTAATAGGAGGACAAACTAGTTGCACTCAACTAGATAGCTAGGAAGTCCTGATAGGTAAATGGTAAGAAGTTGGACTGCCAATCCAAAGGCACATGTTTCCAATCCACCAGTCACAGCAATGCTTTTTGATTAGAGCTTTTGATGAGTTTAATGGCCCCACAATTAAGTGGTTCTCATAACTGGGGGAAAAGGAAACTCTCTTAAAGTTTAGTCACTTGCAGCAGGGCAGGATCTTCCTGGGGTTTCCGAGCCCTTTATGTTCTGCTGAGGCTTTTCCTCGTGAAATTGCTTTGGGTTCTTGCAATGTTACAGGTGGAAGAAGGAGAAGGGGAATAAGATTACCTGGAGCCCTCAGGTTCCAGAGTGGATCTGATTCCCAGAAGAGTTCCCCATTACCGTGGGGGCACTTGGGTGTGAGGGTGTGAGTGAGGCAGTGTGGGTGGGAGTCGGAAATCCCACCTCCCGCCTTGTTGTCTGAGATGGCACATCAGATTCAGCAGGCATCTGCCTGTGCAGAGGAGGACCTGTGGGAGGCAAGCAGCTGTGTTGATCTGCTCTGTGCCAGAACAATTATTGTTCTTAACTCTTAGTGTTAATGCACCTTTCCTTCCAGACTCCTGGAGGTCAGGACATGTCTCTTCATTGTTCTTGTATTTCTCCATAGCACCTGGCACGTATTCAGCAAACCTTTCCCAATTCAGGCGGGGTGTGGGGAAAATGTGGCTTCTGTGTCTGTTTGCTACAATCCAGTTATACCAGAGAGGGGTATCATCTGTTACGGGGGATTCTTGACTGTATGATGGGGTCTATAAAGTGACCTCTAAGGACTTTTCTAGCACAGATTTCTGGAACTCTAGCCTGCTTTGAGGATCTACCTGACTCTTCAAATGAACTTTTGGTGTCTACTTTAGGGACATCATTGTTTCCTCATTTCTGTGATAGTGTTATTGAAAGAAGCCCACCCAGGGGGCACCATTGTCACCATCTCATCCTCAGGACAGAGTGAGAAGGGTCACTTCTTTCACCATGTTTAAAATAGGAGCCTGTCAGTAAAGGTGAGAGGAAAGAGAGCGGGGAGAGGTGCTGAGGCAAGGGTTAGGGGAGCACAGCCCACCCTCCTGTTCTTTTCTAAGCTGCTGTCTGCTGCCCTGTCTCAATACTTAGGGTGGTAGAAAGAGATTTCTAGTGTTCAGGCATTCGAGTCATTGCTGGCTTCAGAAGGTATAGAAGAGACCTGGGATCATAATAGAGAGAAGGAGAAGGAGAAGGTCATGGTAGTTCTAGGACCTGGTGGTCTTACCGAGTAGAATTGTATCATCCAGAGGTTGTTATTGCTGAATGCCGTGAGTCAAATACCAGTCAAATACATCTCATAGTTGTGCCATAAACAACAGATCTGAACCCTGGCTTATCCTGTGCCGTCGTTATCTTCCCTGACACACTTGAATCCACTGTGACAGACACCGTGACAGTCCATCTCATTGAGGGTCTTCCTCTCTTTCACTATCCCCCCACCTTTCCAAGCATGATGTCTCTCTCCAAGGAATAGCCTCTCCTAGCAGCATGCCCAAAGTGTGTGAGATGTAGCTTTGCCATCGTGGCATCCAAGAAGCACTATGATTTCACTTTACCAAGACATACCTATTTGTTCTTTTGGCAATCCATGGATCTTCAGCACTCTTCTCCAACACCACGGCTCAAAGGCATCAACTCTTCTTATCATCCTTATTCATTGTCCAGCTCTCAGATGCGTAACGGATGATTAGAAAGACTATGACTTGAAGGAGGCACACCTTAATCTTAAACTGACATCATTGCTCTTCAGAACTTTAGAGAAGGCTAGGTAGAGCACATTTTCCCAATACTATATATCTCCTGATCTCCTGACTGTTGGTGCCATGGGTGTTGATTGTGGACCTAAGCAAGAGTAAATGGTTGGTAATGTTAGTCTTTTCTCCATCTATCATGATGTTGCCTATTGACCCAATGGTGAGGATTTTTGTTTTCTTGATGTTGAGATGTAATCCATATTGAAAGCTGCAATCCTTGGTCCTTTGCAGCTACTCTTTTGGGTTCCCCTCACTTTCAGCAAGCACGGTTGTGTCATCTGCATGACGAAGGTTGTTGATGAGTCTTCTTTCAGTCTTCTCTTCATAAAGTCACAGGTTCTCTGATGATTTGCTCATCATCTAGATTGAATAGACATGGAGAAAGGATATAGTCCTGAGCAAACCTTTCTTGATTTTAAACCATACAGTATTCCTTTGTTGTGTTTGGACAACAGCTTCTTGGTTAAAATACAGCTTTCATATAGTGTAATTAAGTATTCTGGAATTCCCATTCTTCTCAATGTTAGCCATAGTTTGTTATGATCCACACAATCAATTGCCTTCACATAGTCAATAAAACACAAATAGATATTCTTCTAGTATTATCTACTTTCAGCCAGGATCTATCTGACATCAACAGTGATATACTTAATGCCATGACCTCTTCTAAACCCAGCCAGAACTTCTGTTACCTGTTAAGTAACTGTTAATGTATTGTTCTAGCCCTTTGGGGATGTTCTTTAACAATATTTTGCTTGCATGTGATAATAGTTTCCACATTTTATTGAATCACCTTTCTTGGGAATGTATCAAATATAGATCAGTAGAACACATATGAACCTCTTCCATTTGGCTGGCTAGGTCTTCCAAATATTCTGACATAGACTGGTAAGCATGTCCAGAGCTGCATCTGTTATTTAAACATGTCATTTGGTATCCTATATATTCTGGAGGCCTTGTTTTTGCCAATGCCTTTAGTGTAGTTTGAACTTCTTCCCTCACCACTCTTTATCATATGCCACTTCCTGAAATTTTTCAGTGTTGACCAATTCCTTTTTGTACAGTGGCTCCATGTATCACTTCCATCATCTTTTGAGGTTTACTTGATCATTCAAGATGTTTCCTGCTGCTTCTCTCAGTGTAGCAACTTGAGGCTTGAACTTGCTTTTCAGTTCTTTCAACTTGAGAAATGCCAACTGAGATCGTCCTTTTTTATTCTCTTATTCTCTGCACATTCCATTATAAAACTTTGCTTTGTCTTCTTTCACTGCCCTTTGAAATCTTCTGTTCATCTCTTTTACTATGTCATCTCTTCCCTTTGCTTTGGCTTCTCAAAGCTCTAGTGCAATTTTCAGAGTCTCTTCTGACATTCACTTTGATCTTTCCTTACTTCTTAGTTTTTTTAATGACCTTTTGCTCTCTTTATGAATAACATCTTTGCTGTTATCCCACAACTCATCTGGTCTTTGACCATTAGTGTTCAGTACCTTAAACCTATTCTTGACTCAGGGTTGTACTTGGGGATTTTTTTTAATTCTAGGATCTCTGGTTAACTCAAGGAGGAAAGATGACACAGTGAGACATATTCAGGCTCTGTTTTCTGAGAGCTTGCTTTTGAGAAAGTGACTATCTGTAAAATATAACCATAGTCTAAGGTCCAAGAAAAGAATTCAACAGAATTGTTAACCCTAACCTAAGTAGTAGGGAGGGCTTTCTAGAAACATCTGACTATCTTCCTCCGCCCCTTGCATGCAGTTCCTCAACACACTCTGTCCAGGTGTGCTGTATCTGAGAGCATTTATGAGCTTGGACTTAGTGGGAAGGTTGGGAGGCAGAAGCCAGTGAGCTCAGCCCGCCCTTGTGTACTTTGCACCTGCCTCCCTGCCCTAGGTATCAGGCACTCTCACTATTGTTAATCCATAGTGCTTCTGTCACGGGAGCTACTGTGACAATGGCTACTCCAGCCCTAGCGCCCAGCCCAGATTTGGAGCTAACGGCTCCAGCCGGTGGAGGCCCTAACACTGACCATGTCCCCCCAGCTACCATGTCCACGCAACGGCTTCGGAATGAAGACTACCACGACTACAGCTCCACAGACGTGAGCCCGGAGGAGAGCCCGTCTGAAGGCCTGAGCAACTTCTCCTCCCCAGGTGCCTACCAACGTTTTGGGGATAGCAACGGCACAACGTAAGTCAATTTTCCCTTCTACTATCTTAGGGGGACCCCTGACCTTAAACTCTGTGTCAAAAGTGCATTCTCTCTTGGAATTATTTTTTGCTCTCTGGTTTGATCAACTCCACATTGTACAGATGGAATGAGATCTGGGGAGACTGGGTGAGTGACAGCGATAAGATTTATTTCAGCTCGTTACCTGCCACTCTCTTGTCCATTTCTTATTTTCTGTTCATTAAGTTGTCTTGGTCCCACAAGACTGGTTGTGAGTTAAGGAAAACTTCTGGAGAGATCAGTCTCTTAATTTAGAGCCATATTCTAGTACTTACAAGACCAGGCTTCTTAATTGGAAGTCTCCTTTGAAAAGTCTGCCCCACACTTGTGTCCCTGTTGCCAAACAAATACTTCAAGTCTACAGACTTGAGGGGAAAGAATATAGTTCTCCCCCTAGAGTAGATATGCTTTTCTCCCATAAGGAGGACTTTTCTTTACCTCTTCATATGTCTAAAGGCTTAAGGGGTAAGAGGAAGAACTTGAGGTGGTCTGCTTTTCTTTCTTTATCTTATCCCTGCAAACTTAATTCCTAGAGTCTTCCAGGCTGAGGCTGACCCTCTGGGCATCAAATGGAATTAAAAATTGAGAACTCCACTGTGAGCCTCTGCTATGCCTTGTCTGTCCTTTGCATTGGAAGTGAGTTTCCTGGATGCCCCCATCCTCAGCAGACACCAGAAATAATTTCTGGATCCTAGCAGCTCATCTTTTGCAGTCCTTTTGTTCCTTCCTCAAACTAACTGTCAACTTTTCTACATTCCTGTGGGTTGGATTTGCCTTATTGTGGGACCCTTTATATCTGACTCATTTGCCCACTCTGACTGCATCAGGGCACGTGAGACCTAAGACTCAATCTCCCTCTGGCTCAGACTCTTCTTGTGAGTGGGATGGACGAGGTCACAGTTGCTACTTTTTTCTACGACTAGTTAGTTTCTGCTTACAAAGATTCAGTCTGTATAGTTGATGTCTCATGTGTCATGCTTTTGTTGATGTTATGTGCCATTGAGTCAACTGTGACTCAGTGACACTATGTACAGTAAGTCTGAACCCTGCTCTATACTGAGCCGGTCTCACTGTCACCAACACACTTACCCCCATTTTCCCAGTTATTATGTCAATAGATCTCATCCAGGGTCTTCCTCTCCTTTGCTGACCTGATACCTGTTCGATGTCCTACTCTAAAGACTGGTCCCTCCTGACAACATGTCCAAACTATGTGAGACAGAGTTTCAAAATCCTGTTTCCAAGGAACAACCTGGCTTTACCATCTCCAGGACAGAACTGTTTGTTCTCTTGGCAGTCCATGGCATGTTCAATACTCTTCTCTAGCATTACAACTCAAAGGCATTGCTTTTCCCCCCAACATCCTTAATCGAGAAAATGTACACTATCTTGCCTTTTTCTGTGGTTGTACAGACTGCCGAGAGCCCAGCTGGCTGCAGTGAGGGCAGTGCTCCCTCCTTTCTGCACGCTTATCACCTGTAGGCAGATGTTTCAGACACATCTGGCCAGCAACAATCATAACCTCCCTGAAAAGGTCACACTCATTGTGAAATACTCCTCAATATTTCCTTTACCTGTTTTGTTCCCCCCCGCCCCTTTTTTTCCTCTCTCAGGCATCAGTTGTTGAAGCAAAATTTGGGTCTGAAATTCCTATTTTAAAAGAAACCTCTCTGAATCTCAAAACAGACCAGCTAGCAATTTCAGGAAGCTGAGGTGTACCTGTAGCTATTCTGAATTTTGTTTTTCACATTACAGAGATAGATAAGCAGAGCAAAACTTGACTAATTATCAGGTCAATTTTGACTCCTGGCGCTCCGTGGTGTTACAGGATAGAACTGCATAAGAAGGGAGCTCAGCTCTGGTGGCTTAGTGGTGGGAGATGTGCTACCAACTCAGAGGTTTACAGTTAGAATCCACCAGCTACTCCACAGGAAAAAGACGGGCAGTCTCCTCTTGTGTGATTTACTGCCTCTGAATACCTGCTCGAGGGCCAGCTATGAGTCAGTTCCAGTTTGATGATACATAACAACAACAACAACAGCATCTTTATAGAAGCAGATTGTCAAGTCCTTTTTCTGCAGTGTCACTGGAACAACAGAACAATGGCACTCCGGAAGAAAGGCTTGTCGTTATGTGCTGTCACATCGACGACAACTCATAGCAACCCTATGCACAGTAGCTCCAAAACCTGTCCTAGCCTGAGCCAGTCTCACTGTTTCTGGTTCACCTACCCCCAATACCCAGTTACTGTGTCAGTCCATCTCATCTGGGGTCTTCTTCTCCTGATCTGTCCTTCCACCCTTCCAAGCATGATTTCCTTTTTCAAGGACTGGTCCCTCCTTACAGCATGCCTAACGTATATAAGGTGGAGCTTCAAAATCCTTGTCTCCAGTTGTGATACATTCATACAATAGAATACTCCACAGCATGTAAGAGCAATCATTTGTAAATTACTACTTGGGAGGGACTGGAGAGTGTTATGCTGAATGAACTAACTCAGTCCCACAAGGACAAATACCATATAAAACCATTATTGTAGAACACGTATGAGGTTCTAAGGCAGGGAGGAGGGTGGAAATAGAGGGGTGAGGATGTGGGGGTGGGAGAGGGTGTTAATCATTGGATTGCACAATTTGATGGGTGGGTGAGGTGAAGGAAATGGGAAAGATCTTTTTTGAAAAACAACATAGTCAAACTAAATAAATATAAAAATTATTAAAAACATTATTTTTAAAAAATTTTGTCTCCAAGTAGCAACTTGATTTCACCCTCTCCGGGACAGACATTTGTTCTCTTGGCAATCTGTAATACGTTCAATACCCTTCTGCAGCACCACAACTGAAAGGCATCATTTCTTTTGTCATCTTCGGTCATTGTCTATCTCCCTGATGCATAAGAAGTAATTGTGAAGACCAAGGTCTGGATCAGATGCACTTTAGTCTTTAGACTGACATCATTGCTCTTTAGCACTCTGGAGAAGTCCTTAACAGCAGATTTCCCTTACACAATTCATCTTTTGATTTCCTGACTGCTGGTGCTAAGAGTGTTGATTGTGGAACCAAGCAAGCTGAAATTGTTCACAATCTCAGTTTCTCCTCCATCTAACATGGTGCTGCCAATCAGCCCAGTGGTGAGAATCTTTGTTTTCTTGATATTGAGCTCCAATCCATATTGAAGACTACTATTCTTGACCTTCTGCAGCAAATGCTTCAGGCCCTTCTCAGTTTGAGCAAGCAAGATTGTGTCATCTGCATAATGCAGGTTGTTGATTGGAGTCTTCCTTCAATCCTGCCACCACATCGCTCCTTATAATGTCCAGCCTCTAATTATCTGTTCCATGTATAAATTGAAAAAATATGGAGACAGAACACATCCCTGATTCACTCCTTTCCTGATTTTGAACCATGCAGTGTTTCCTTGCTCTGTTCTACATAGTGTTTCCTAATCCAAGTATAGGTTTCACATAAGCACGATCAAGTGTTCTGGGATCCTCATTCTTCTCATGTTAGTCACAATTTGTTGTGATCCACACAGTCAAGTGCCTTTGCATAGTCAGTGAAACACGGATAGACATTCCTCTGGTTCACTCTGCTTTCAGGCAAGATCCATCTGACATTGATGATGATGTCCCTTTGTGCAAAAGCCTCGTCTAAATCCAGCCTGTATTTCTGGTAGTCCTCTGTGACAGTACTGTTTCAATCATTTTTTTATGATCTTTAGCAGGATTTTGCTCAGGTATGATGGAATAAAGGCTTAATGATCTGCTTTTATAAATTGTTGTTATCAGTTGAAACTGATTCATAACTGACCCTCTGGTAGATTTTCAGAGGCTGTAAAATCACCCAGAGGAGATTGCCCCTCTTTCTCCTGTGTAGAAGTTGGTGGATTAGAGCTGATTGAGATTGTTCAAAGCTTTAGTTTGCTCGGCTCCACAGTCAACACTTCTGGCACCAATAGCCAGGAAATTAAAAGGTGTATTGCCATGGGAAAATCTGCTGTTAGGTACCTCTCCAAAGTACTGAAGAGCAATGGTGTCTCTCTGGAGACTAAGGTGCATCTGATACAGGCCATGGTCTTTGCAATCACTTGTTATGCATCAGAGAGTTGGCCAATGACTAAGGATGATAGAAGGAGAATTGATACCTTTGAGCTGTGGTGCTGGAGAAGAGTATTGAGAGTATCATGGACTGCTAGGAAAACAAACAGATTCATCCTGGAAAGGGTTAAACCAGGTGGCTCCTTGGAGGCAGGGATTCTGAAGCTCCGTCTAACATACTTTGGACATGTTGTAAGAAGAGACTGGTCCTTGGAGAAGGACATCATGCTTAGGAGGGTGGAGGGACAGCGCAGGAGGGGAAGGCCCTCTATAAAGGGGGATTGATTTAGTGACTGGGATAATAGGGATGGGAGTGTCAGAAACAGTGCGATTGGCACAGGATAGAGCAGAGTTTAGGGCTGTTGTACATAGGGTCGCTATGAGTCGCAAGCGACTCGACGGCACATAACAACAACCACCACCTTTGGGTTGGCAGTGTACCTCTTTACCCAGTAAATTACAAGAGCTCTGTTTTTGGTTATTGTCGTTTTTGTTTTTTTTTTTCAGAGCTCCATTTAAAAATATTGTTGTTTATGTGCTGTCAAGTCTGAAATGACCCCTTTTCATCCTCTAGCAGGTTTTCAAAGGTGGTAAATCATACAGAGGGAGATTGCATATCTTTCTCCCATAGAGCAGCTGGTTGATTTGAACTGCATACGTTTCAGTTGGCAGCACAACTTCTTACCACTAAGCCACTAGCACTTCCTACCAAGGAAAGCCTACATAACAGACCTATTTTGTAATGCATGGGTCCTTGTAATTTAGAGTGGACTTGGCAGCAACAGATTTGGGGTGTTTTTGTTTTTTGGGGTTTTTTTATGTTTTTCCACTGTTGGAAAAAGAGCAGACCAAGAGATACCTCCCTTGGATCTGTGTTTGGAATTTGGACATTTTCTAGGCTATACTTTATTCTAAGGAACCCTGGTATCATAGTGGCCAAGCTCTTAGCTGCTAACTGAAATATTAGCAACCCATCAGCTACTATATGAGAGAAAGATGTGTCTCTTCTCATGAAGATTATATTGTTATGTGCCTTCAAGTCTACTTAGACTCATAACAACCCTGTAAACAATGGCGCTGAGCCTCTCTGCATCCTGTGCCATCCTCACCATCTCTCATATGCTTGAGCCCATTGTTACAGTCCTTGTGTCAGTCCTTCTGCTGAAGGTTATTTTCTCTTCCACTGACCCTCCACCTTTCTAAGCATGATGTCTTTTTCCAAAGACTGGATCTTCCTAACAACATGTCCAAAGTCGGTGAGACAAAGCTTTACCATCCTTGCCTCCAAGGATCACCCTTGCTGTACTTTCTTCAAGATATATTTGTTTGTTCTTTGGACAGTTCATGCTATATTCAGTACTATTCTCCAGCATCACAACTCAAAAGACATTGATTTTTCTGTTATCTTTATTCATTGCCCAACTTGCAGATGCACCATGTATTTTAAAAGACCATAGATGCACCTTAGTTCTTAAACAGACATAATTGCTCGTTAGCACTTTGGAGATGACCTTGACAGCAGATTTTCCCAGTGCAACATATCTTTCTATTTCTTGACTACTGGTGCCAGTGCTGTTGATTGTGAATCCAAGAAAGGTGAAAACATTGACACCTTCAATATTTACTCCATCTATCATATTACCTGTTGGCCCAGTGGTAAGGATGTTTGTTTTCTTGATGTTGAGATGTAATCCATATTGAAGGCTGTAGTCTTTGATTTTCTGCAGCAAATGTTTTAAGTCTTGCTCTCTTTCGATAAGCATGGTTGTATCATCTGCATAATACAACTTGTTGACGAGTCTCCCTCTGATCCTGATGACACATTCTTCATCATAAAGTCCAGCTTCTTGACTGATTTTCTAGGAATACAGTTGAATAGGTATGGAGAAAGGATGCAGCTCTAATGTACACTTTCTTGAGTTTTAAACCATTCAGTGTTCCTTTACTCTGTTTGCACAACAGCCTCTTGGTCTACATATAGATTTCACACAATTCAATATTCTGGGATTCTTTTTCATCTCAACATTAGCTGTAAGTTGTTGTGATCCACACAGCTAAATGCCTTTGCATAGCCAATAAAACACAGGCATCCTTCTGATACTCTCTTTCAACTAAGATCCTTCTGAATTTCTTACAGTTCTCTTTTGACAAACTGTTCTAGATTTTTAAAGTAATCGTCAGCAAGATTTTGCTTGCTTGTGATATTAATGATACTTTTTTTTAAATTTCCACATTCTGTTGGATCACTTTTTGGGGGAATGAGAATAAATTAACTCTTCCAATCAGGCAGCTGTCTTCTAGATTTCTTGGTAGAGCCTAGTAAGCATGTCTAGGCCTTCATCCATTTGTTGGAACATGTCATTTGATATTCCATCAATTCCTAAGACCTTATTTTTTTGCCAATGCCTTCAGTGCAGCTTGAATTACTTCTTTATTACTATTTTTTCTTATTCATTCCTGAAATTGTTCTATGTCAGCTAATTATTTTTGGTACAGGGATTGTATGCCTTCCCTATGTGGCATTCCTAATATGTTCTGTGCAGTTGTTATAGGTCAGAATTGACTCAACAGCAATGAGTTTGGGTTTTGGTTCATTTAAAGAATATACTTTATTTTGAGGGACTATCTTGCCCTTTAAGTTGTGGTACAAGATAACCATAGGTCATATTGTAGTCTCATCATAAGGAAAAGAACTCCCCTGAGACTTGGAGCTCTGACTGGATATTTTCAACTTGGGACATATGGGGTTTTTTAATATTCCTAGTACCTGTTATGTAAGGAGTTGCACTCCCAACCCAAAGGCAGGTCATTAGAATCCAGCAGCTGCTCCATAGGAGAAAGATAGGCAATCTCTCATGTGATTTACAACCTCTAAAAACCTTCTGGAGGGTCAGCTATAAGTCAATTTCAATTCAACAGTGATGTTTTTGAGTTTTGAGTGTTTTGACATTGGTATGAGGAGTCATCAGAACAGAGCAAGGAAATGCTGTATGGTCCAAAATCATGAAAGATGTACAACATGTTTGCATTGTATCTCCATACTTTTTCAATCTATATGTGGAACAGATCATCTAGGAGGCTGGGCTTTACGAGGAGGAATGTGGCATCAAGATTGGAAGAAGATTTATCAATAATCTGCATTATGTAGATGATACAACCTTGCTTGCTAGAACTGAGGAGGACCTGAGGCACTTGCTACAGAAAGTTAAGGACTGCAGCCTTCAATATGCATTGAAGCTCAACATCAAGAAAACAAAGATTCTCACCTCCGGGCCGATTGGCAGCATTATGATCGATGGTGAAGAGATTGAGATTGTTAACAATTTGAGCTTACTTGGTTCCACAATCAACACTCTTGGTACCGGCAGCCAGGAAATCAAAAGAATGGATTGCACTAGGGAAATCTGCTATCAGGGACCTCGCCGTAGTACTGAAGAGTAATGATATCAGATTGGAGACTAAAGTGTGCCTGTTCCAGAGCATGGTCTTCACAATTACTTCCTATGCATCAGAAAGTTGGACAATGACTAGGGATTGATGTTTTTGAGTGTGGTTCTGGAGAAGAGTATTGAATGTATACCATGGGCTGCTAGGAGAACAAACAGGATGAAACCAGACTGCTCCTTGGAGGTGAGGATTCTGAAGCTCCGTCTGATATACTTTGGACATGTTGCAAGAAGGGACCAGTTCTTAGTGAGGGACATCATGCTTGAGAGCATGGAGGAAAATCACAGGATAGGAAGACCCTGGATGAGAGGGATTGACTTCCTGGCTGGGGTAATGGGGCTAGGTGTTTTAGAGACAATGAAGTTGTCTCAGTTTAGAACAGGGTTCAAAGCTTTAGTCACAAGTGACTCGATGGCACCTAATGACAACAACACAATCAATTGAAAAAATCATTTGGGCCCATCACTTAGGATCCTTGTGTTTCACATTGAAGGGACCAGGAGATTATCTTTTCTTAGTCCAGTCTCCTTACTTTACAAGGTCCAGCGAGGGGAAGGGATTTGTCAGATAGATTTAGGGACAGAACCAGTACTCAGGGAATCCGGTCCTCCATAAAACCCAGCTCAGAGGCATTTTGGTAGGCCCTTGGTTGGCAGGTGGGTTTGGCACAATGTTTACCTTTGCCCTTCTGTAGATTAAACATTTGCCAGCATAGATATTGGAAAATCTTGCCCATTATCACTTGGCTGTGACTATTGATAATGAATGTTTCTCCGTCAGTGTCCTTTATGCTATTTCTTCTAGATAGGCAAGGAGAGCATTCAGCTTCTTTTTATCTAGGCTCAAAGTGTCCAACTTGATCTTTGCTGAAAAGATTGGGGATAGTCAAAGATCAAAAGATTTTCTTCCCTGAAGTAAAAGGAGAAAGATCACGGAAAATAAAGTTCCTTTTCAGAGGAGCTACTGGGCTTTCTTTAGAGGCCTCCTGTGTGGGTAACACATATTAACTGACTTTCCTTATCTGCTGAATTCCAGATTTGAAGAGATGTGTGAAAGTGGACATAGCCAGGGCCAAAGTGTTGAGTGATTGAAGGCAGAGTGTGTTACCCATTTCATATCCTCCTGGGGTAACAGAGGAGTGAAAATGCAGATGAGTCCACTCCTCTTCTGTCAGTTTTTGATGTGTTCGTGTCCCAGCAGGAAAAAATAGGAACCCCTTGTCCACCTAAGTGGCCACTAAGTCAAATCCTCTTCTTATTTATGCCCCATGTTTCTCTCTAGGTTTTTGTCACCAAGTCTGCCTTTGTCTAGAATGTTTTCTTTGCATTCCTGCTTAATGGTCTCTGGTCTCTCGTTAACCAGTTTCTGCCCTGCAGCCCCTCCTGCTTCCCTTCCTCCTAGGCACTGTAACCAGGTTTCTCTTAATCTTTCTACCTTATGTGGTTCTTAATGTTCTTGTCCTGTTTTCCTTGTGTGACGTTAATTTCTAGAGATCCAGATCTGATTCATACTCAAGTTTATCACTGCAGCTAGCACGGCATTTTATGCATGGGAGAGGATATTTGTTGAATGAAAACATGGAGGTGGGCACAGAGTCTATAAAAAGGCCCAGCAACTTTTCTGCAAAGGGGATTACTTTCAGGAGTCTTTCTCCTTCTATTTCATCCTACTATTTCCAGGGTTAAAAAAAATCTTTTGATCTTTGACTAACTCTAGTCTTTTCAGGGAGCAGTTTGAGGCTTCACAGTTGCAGCTTGGTGAGCACAGCAGGTGCAAGAAAAATCTGCTCTCAAGGTTCCTGGAGATGATCGTCTCTAGAGGGTTTCTCTGAGCCAAGGACTATACGGCATTTGGTTTGCTTTGGTTTTTTAAAAAATATAATAAAGTTTCCTTGGGGACTTCTGGTACTGTGTGACTTCAGCGGTGTTCACTTTGCATACAACTTTGTGTTACAGGGCGTGGGGGCCTGGTGTTTGATTTCCCCTGTTATTCTCTCACACCAGATTGGGCCATCATCATTAGCTTATTATCTTCTATTCAGTTTGGATGTGAGTCTTTACTGTGATTAGTTTTGTGTTTAGAGCCTAGTCCAGATACGCTAGGAAAGGATAGAGTGTCTGTGTGAACCCCACTGTCCCTCTAGTCTAATCTTCCAAGAATGAAGGGATTCTTAGAGATGCCACAGGGAGCAGAGCTTTTTGTTGTTTGTTTTATATTTTTTAAAGAAAGTTTTTGTTTTATGCTCATTTAATGACAAAGTTCAAATATATTCTTTTTCACACCAGATCTTTTCATTTCCTTTACCTACCCCTCCCTTCACCCATCAACTTGTGCGACGCTATGATACCCCCCATCCTCACTATTTTGCTCCCACTCTCCCCAACTTAGAGCCTCATATACGTTTTACTAGTTGTCTTTCTATTTCTACAATAATGGTCTTATACAGTATTTGTCCTTATGGAACTGAACTAGTTCCCTTAGCATAATGGTCTCCAGTCCCTCCCAAGTTAGGTAATGATTTTCAAAATCATTGCTCTGAAGTGCTACATAGTATTCCATCATGTGAATGTACCATAATTTCTCAATCCATTCAGTTGTGGTTGGACATTTGGGCTGTTTCCATGTTCTAGGAAGCAGAGTTTTTAAGAGGACTTACAGAATGGTTTTTAAGTGGGCTCTGGAGTAAGAATTCCTGGACTTTAGCTCTGACTTGGCAATTTTGTAGGTGCATGGCCACAAGCTTCCTCAGACATAATAAATTGAACTCTATATAAATCCTAATGAGTTATTGGGAAAAAAGAAATGAGGTTATATATATTAAAATACTTAGCACAATGCTAAACGATTAATAAATGCTGCTCGTGGGAAGCTCTCCTTGCCAGAAGGCAGGAGCGTGGTGGTGGGAGTGCAGGAATCGTGGCAAGCTTTTGGAGTGGACTGCCTTTCCGGGAATGTGTTTGACGTGCAGGTTTGCTCTGTCCCTGGAGTGAGGCTAGCCAGCCTGGGCCTAGGGTTTGAACCAGGAGGCGGCCTTAAGCCGAAGGAAGCTGGGAAGGAAGGGGCCATGTTGTTCCTGGTATGACTGGTGCCTTCACAGGCTCGTGGGAAGCTCTCCTTGCCAGAAGGCAGGAGCATGGTGGTGGGAGTGAAGGAATCGTGGCAAGCTTTTGGAGTGGACTGCTTTTCTGGGAATGTGTTTGACGTGCAGGTTTGCTCTGTCCCTGGAGTGAGGGTCAAACATTCTTCTAGGTGGTATAACACTGGTCTGTGCGTTGCTGTACAGAGGTAAGTTGTGGTTGCTATGATGCTGAAGCCTGTGACAGTGATGTGCCAGTCGTGGTAATGGGCACCCATGGTGGACAGTGTTGGCTGGAGCTTCCCGACTAAATCAAGCCTGGAAGCAGGAGTGGCATCCACTTCCAAAATGGCTTGCCTCCGGAAACTATATATGAACAGTGCTCAGGCTGTTCGTTCATAGGGTCGCTATGAGTCGTCTACGACTCAACGGCATTAAACAACAACAACAACAACATTATCTAACATCCTCTTTCCACTTCAGATGGCTCCAGACCTTGATCCACCTGTTAAAAGGCAACATTGGCACCGGACTCCTGGGGCTGCCTCTGGCTGTGAAAAATGCAGGCATCTTGGTAAGTGCCCACGTCAGTGGAGAGAAGTGTGATGACACCTTTTAGGAAAGGTTTTTATTGTTTTGTTTTGTTTGAATGTATTTCATTGAAAACATTTTAAAATGGGAAACATTTTGTTATATTGCAGCTGAGAAAAATCCAGCCATTCATTTATTGAGGGCCTCCTGTATGCCTGACTCTTTTCCAGATGGTTAGAATATCTGTCAGTGAACAAAATAGATGATGACTCTAGCAGTTTCCATCAATGCTGTTATATTAACTACAGTTTCAATAAGGTGCTCTAGTGCCTAGTCGGTAAGGAGCTATGCTGCCAACCTATAGGCAGACAGCTTGAATCCACCAAGCTCCTCATGGGAGAAAGATGGGCAGTCTTCTCCCACAGGATTTACAGCCTCTGAAAACCTGCTAAAGAGTGAGCTGTGGGTTCTGACTCAACAGCTGTAGTGAGTGATGTTTTAGTAACAGAAGCCTGTCTGCTCTCTATATGGTCTTTCTAGGCCCCATCCCTAAATGGCCAGCTCTGAGAATCTTCTTTTTACGATTCACTCCCAGTAATACTGCCAGTCCAGAGCCATTCTGGATCTTCTTAGATTGGGAAATAGCTCAGAGAAACAGACAGTCCTTAGCAAAGCTCTGTATTTGTTGATCTGTCGTTTTTCTAAAGATAATGCTTCCATTCCTTTCCACGCCCCACAACTTGTTCCTTTTCCTGAAGACCTAAAAGCCTGTCATTCTGCCAGTTAGCACACAGTTTCAGAACCAACTTGAGGCATGCTGATTCACATAGTGCTCTGTTTCACAGAGCTAATGTCCATAATCATGCTTCACTTTTTAATGCTATGCTAAATAGAGCTTTTGCGATACGGTTGTTAAGTAATTGACTGCCAGCTGAAAGGTTAGGAGTTCAAATCTACTAGCTGCTCTGTGGGAGAAAGATCTACTTCATTATAGCCTTGGAATCCCTGTGAGGCAGTCTCTCCTACAAGATCACGCTGAGTCAGAATTGCCTTTTCAGCACCTACCCTGGTGACATAGGTAGTAGGGAGTTGCACAGCTAAGCCGAAGATGTCACCTCTCTAACAATCAAATCCACCAGCTGATCCATGGGAGAAAATGGACGATCTTTTCCCTTGAGATTTACGGTCTTGTAAACCTGCTGGTTCAGTTATGAATTGGTTCCAACTCAAAGATACTGAGTTTGATGAGGTTTTGTAGTAACAGTAACAATGATGTATTAGAAATTCTGCCTCAAGAAGATGTCTTAGTAGCATTTTAGTCATTTGCAAATTCAGTCTCTCTCGGCTTACAAATTCCATTTGCTTGTGTCTCCCCTACTTTTCTGAAATTGCCTGTTGCCAGATGGGTCCCCTCAGCCTGCTGGTGATAGGCATCGTGGCCGTGCACTGCATGGGTATCCTGGTGAAATGTGCTCACCACTTCTGCCACAGGTGAGTTCTGTGAATGAAAATTTATTCTTCCAGGTTCGGTCCCCAAGCTGAAAGTGACCTTGTATGCGGCTCACTCTTGAAATCTGCACAGTAGTTGAAGATGTCTGCTGATTATCGCAGATCTGCCATTCTCTGCTTATTTTTATCTTCTTTGAGTTGGTATCTGACAAAGTCCAGAAGATAGGGACCGTATTCTAATTTTACGTGCCTTGCCATACTTAACCTCATTGAGATGGTTCTCCTAGATGGTTGTTAATTATAATGAAAGTAACTTTCCTGTTGTTTTCACACTTCTGATCATGGAAAGCATTGGATGTTGGACTCAGTGTTATCTCCAGGGCGATGGATGGGACTGACCTAGTCTGTCATTGCCATTGTCTAACCCACATACTATTTTTTTAAAATTTTATATTGGTTTGCTTACAAAGTTCATATACATAAGGTTTCACAATTTTCTTCATTCACATTGTGTTTTATACAATAATTTCCATGCATTATGTTTTATAAAATCAATTGCCATTAGATCTTTTCCATCACTACCTTGTCTTTTCAGGTCCCCACAAGATCCTTCCTATTCCCTTTATGCTCTCCCTCCACCCATCAAATTGTACAACCCTGTGGTTTCACCCCTGCCCATCCTCACCTCTCTGCTCCCAACTCTTCCCCCCTTGGGTCTCCATACATGTTTTACTAGTTATTATCTATTTTTAAAATAATTAACCCACATGCTTTGCCCTTCCTCTCTCCCTGCCCTTCTCTCAGACTGAACAAACCCTTTGTGAACTATGGGGAGGCGGTGATGTATGGATTGGAAACTAGCCCCAGCTCCTGGCTCCGGAATCACGCTCACTGGGGAAGGTAACCAGCCTCCTCTGCCTTTTTGACTTGTCCTCCTCAGACAGGAAGGTAATAAATGGGAGACAGTATTCATAACAGTGGATATATTGTTTGGGTCAGTGGATTTACTTGCTAGATCAGCTCTGCTAGTGGTAAGCTGTGTGAACTTTCTGTTCTCTGGATCTACATTTCCTCATCAATAACAATGAGAGACCTAGCCTGTAGGATCTCTAAGGGTCGTCCCAACTCTGACAGTCTCTAACCAGTGATTCTGTTCCATTCATTATTTCAACAAATATGTTTAAGCCCATTTGTATAAAGATCACTAAACAATTCCATGTTTAGGGAAGGGTGGATTTCCTGAGAGACAGTGGTAGACCCTGTTTCCTGGGGTCCTGCAAATGACATAAAGCTAATTAGGAGCTGGAGAACAATATGAGACACCAGCCGTGTTATACACCAACAGGAAGGAGCATGAGACAGAGATACCTCTTGGATTCTCACAGCAGAACAACTTTCCAGTTAGCCTGCCTGACTATGCCAGATGAGAAACCCAAGTGTGGAGCTCTAGGCCGGAGAAGAAAACGCTTCGAGAAGGAGTGGAGATGAACATCTATGAGATAGAGAGATGGTTTAGTGACATTTCATGAGGTGGGGAGTTTGTGGACATTTTTCCATGTCTGGAGGAAAATATTCTACTTTTTCTTCCTATTTGAGAAATTAGTATATTGGGTTTTTTCCCCACAATGTACTAATTTTTAAAATTTAGTGTACTATTATTTTTTCCCAATCCCCCAGTCCCTCACTTAATAGCTAAATAGAGATGAAAATACTAGGGAGGTATTCTCTCTCTCTCTTTTTATATATATATATGTATATATATATGTATATATAGATATAGATATAGTTATTGTGTTGTTAGGTGCCTATGAACAAAAGATAGACCCTATGAATAAAAGAAATGAACCCTATTCTATTCTGTACCATTCTCACATTCTCTGACACACAAGAGCCCATTGCAGCAGTTACTGCATCAATCCACTTGGTCGAGGGTCTTCCTCTCCTTCGCCGACCCTCCACGCTTTCTAGCATCATGTCCTTCTCCAAGAATAGCCTCTCCTAACAACATTCCCAGAGTATATGATGTGAAGCCTCATCATTCTTGCCTCCAGAAAGCACTCTGGCTGCACCCTCTCCAGGACATGTTTATTCTTTTGGCCGTCCATGGGGTATCAGTGCTCTTCTTCAACACCACAGCTCAAAGGCTTCAATTCTTCTGTCATCCTTATTCACTGTCCAGCTCTCAGTTGCATAGCAAGTCATCAGAAAGATTATGGCCTGAATCAGACATACCTTAGTCCTCAAACTGACATCACTACTCCTCAATAATTTGGAGAGGTCCCTAACTGCAGATTTTCCCAGTGCAATGCATCTCATTATTTCCTGACTGCTGGCTCTAAGGGAGTTAATTGTGGATCCAAGTAAGATGAGGCTGCTGATGGTTTCAATCTTTTCTCTCTCTCTAGTATATTTTAGGGAGCTCTGTTGACTAGTACATATGGAGTTGTGCTGTCAGCCCAAAGGTAGGCACTTCAAATCCACCTCCTGCTCCCTGGGAAAAAGATAGGCAGCCTCCTCACTGTTATTTATAGTCTCTGAAAAATTCACTGGAGAGTCAGCTATGAGTTGGTTCTGATTCATTAGCAATTAGTTATCTGGTATATTTTGGTGTAGAAATTATCAAGAACTGAATCCTTTTTTTTCTTAAAATGATTGAACCGTATTAAAACTATGTTTTCCAAAGAAGTTCTTTTTTGTGTTCATGTAGAATACTTTTGCCTTTACACATACTTGGCTTCATCCTGATGAGTTATATGGTGGTTTTGGCAAAATTACATTCTGTGACTGAGAAAACCCAGGCTGCCAGTGACCACCTTAAGCCGGATGATTTGATGAATTGACCCATCTCCCCTCCTTTCTTCTCCCTTCTCCTCCTTTCTCCGTTTACATTTTTTCCCCCTCCCTTTTTTCTTCCCTTTTGTCCACCCTTTAATCAAATGTAATCATGGTACTAAAAATAAAAATTAAATCAAATAAGATGTTGTTCTATGCTATCGAGCCACCTTATGTACAATAATTCTGAACCCTACTCTATCCTGAGCCAGTCTCACTGACAAATAAGATAGAAGGGCATACAGTAAATACCAGTCATAGTAGCATGTATATCCTTTTGGAGTTTTATTTACATAAAGAAACTATGTTGTTGTTAGGTGCTGTTGAGTCAACTATGACTCGTAGTGACCCAGAGCAATGAACCAGTTTATTAATTCTTTCTTAGACAAATTGACCATACCCTGTATACTGTTTGAAAGCTTATTGTCCCCTCTTAAGTGCCCTAAACATTCTTTTCCATCAGCACATACAGATTTACTCTCTTCTGTGTAACTGCTATGTAATGTCCCATTTTTGGAATGGTCGATAATTTAGTAATTTTCCTTTTGATAACCCTTTAGGTTGTTACCAGCTGTCATAACAGTGCTTCAGTCAGCAGTCTGTTTTGGTATTTTTGTACTTATGTGAGAGTAGACTTTGTGTCAATCAAAGTTCTAGACACAGTGAAAGGTTCCACTTCTCGTTCTCTTCCACAGAGGGCTCCCTGTGGCTTTAGTAAAGTGGGGGAGATGGGGCAGGTGGACAGGTGAGTAGGGAGGAGGTCAGGGGCTGGGAAGTGGTCCTGGTGGTGTTGCTTGTCTCTTTTCTGACTTGGGACTCTCCAGGCTCATAAACATTCCAGACAAGAAGCCAAGAAGGGGCCTTTGGAAACCACACAAAGTGTCTCCTTTACTTTTATCCACAAGCTCCAGACTGGTGGCACCTGGAGTAGTTTCTTCATTACCAGGACTTGTTTATCCTTTTTACCTGGTGGGAAGTTCTCTAGTGACTTGGGGAAAAGCGCTGTTATAGATACTCATTCCACTGGAAGTCTTATTTTACTGTAACAGTCTTGGTGTTCCTTCCCTCCCCATCTTCAGGAACCTTGTGGACTTCTTCCTGATTGTCACTCAGCTGGGGTTCTGCTGTGTATATTTTGTATTCCTGGCTGACAACTTTAAACAGGTAGGACCCTGCTAGATAAGGAAAGCATGGCAAGAGGTAGTGCAATTTCTATTTAGAATTCTTATTGGAGTCAATAAGAGAATCAAGACATAACATTTTATCTAAAACAATATCTTTTGCTTGATGCTCATCCCGAGACCTAGGGCTCAGAAAAATCTCCAGCTGTGTGGTGTGTCTTTAGGTAGGTTACCACAGTCAGACCTGATTCAGATAGGGGATTGCTAAAATACTCATGAAGATCTCTAAACAAAGTTCACTAACCACAGACTCCAGCAAAGCCTCTTACATACTAGGGAAGAGGCCTACTGGCCTTTGCTCTTTGGAAGACTTGTCCTCTTTCCTTCCCCGTAGGTGATCGAAGCAGCCAACGCGACCACCAACAACTGCCACAACAACGAGACAGTGATTCTCACACCCACCATGGACTCTCGACTCTACATGCTCAGCTTCCTGCCCTTCCTGGTGCTGCTGGTTTTCGTCAGGAACCTTCGAGCCCTGTCTATCTTCTCCTTGTTGGCTAACGTCACCATGCTGGTCAGCGTGGTCATGATCTACCAGTTCATTGTTCAGGTAGGAACCAAACTTCTTTCCATGGTTCCCTCCATTAAATAATCAAAGGAATAAGCAAAGCAACTGGAAAATATGTTAAACATTTATGTTAGGATGTATCTACTTTGGCGATATGACATTGTGACCACATAAGTCTTTATTTGAAGCTCTGTCCTATGCATTGTAAGATGTTTAGCAGCATCCATGGTCACCTCCCATTATATGTCAGTAGTACCCTCCACCAACTGTGGTAATCAAAAATGCCTCCCCCAAAACAAACCAAGCCCATTACTGCTGAATTGATTCCAGGCCATGACAACCCTCCACTGTACTCTGAAACTGTAAATCTTTAAAGGAGGAGACTACCTGTTTTCTCCCATGGAGTCGTTAGTGGATTTGAACCACTGACATTTTGGTGAGCAGCTCAACATGTCCCTCACTCAAAGATACCATTAGGGCCCCTTAAAAGTGTCTCCGATTTTGTTGTTGTTATATGTCGTCGAATCAACTCCAACACATAACAACTGTATGTACAACAGCTCTGAACTCTGCTCTATTCTGAGCCAATTTCATTGTCTCTGACACACCTACCTGTTACTCCTGTCACTGTGTGAATTTATCTCATCCAAGGTCTTCCTCTCTTGTGCTCTCCCTCCACCCTTCCAAGCATGATGTCCCTTTCCAAGGACTGGTCTCTCCTTGTAACATGCTCAAACCAGACAGAGTTTCAAAATCCTTGCTTCCAAGGAGCAGCCTGGTTTCACCCTCTTCAGGACATACCTGTTCTCCTAGCAGTCCATGGTATATTTCATATTCTTCTCCAGCATCACAACTCAAAGATATTGATTCTTCTTCTACCATTCTTAGTCATTGTCCAGCTCTCTGATGTATAGCAAGTAATTGCAAAGACCATGGCCCTGGTCTGGTGCACCTTAATCTCTAGACTGACATCATTACTCTTCTGTACTCTGGAGAGATCCCTGGCAGCAGATTTTTTCAGTGCAGTTCACTGAGTGTTGATTATGGAGCCAAGCAAACTGAAGCTATTAACAACCTTATTCTCTTCACCATATATCATGATGCTGCCAGTCTGCCCAGGGGTGGGAATCTTTTTTTCCTTGATGTTGAGCTTCAATCCATATTGAAGGCTGCAGTCCTTGACCTGCTGCAGCAAGTGCCTCAGGTCCCCCCAAGTTTTGGCAAACAAGGTTATGTCATCTGCATAATGCAGGTTGTTGATGAGTCTTCTTCCAATCCTGATGCCACAATCCTTTTCATAGAGCCCCGCCTCCTAGATGATCTCTTCCTCATATAGATTGAAAAGATGTGGAGATAGTGCCAGATGTTCCCTGAGGTGTAAAATCACTCCCATTTAGATAACCAGTTTATGTTTTTGTCTGATTAGGAAGTTAATGCATGATTATTATATAAACTTGGGAAACAGAGAAAAATAATTAATTAAGATTAAAATAAAAACCAATGTTTAAATATTGGGATACTAACTGGAAGACCTGTGGTTTGAATTCAACAACTGAAGAGGTTTTGAGAGGAAAGATGAGATGGTATGCCCCATTAAGATTTACATCCTCTACCACAACAAGATAAAGGTAAATAATCCAATAGAAAAATGGGCACAGGATATGAACAGACATTTCACCAAAGAGGAGATTCAGATGGCTAACAAGCACATGAAGAAATGTTCAAAATCCCTACCTCTAATAGAGATGCAGATTAAAACAACTGTGAGATATCATCTCACCCCAGTCAGAATAGCAAAATTTAACAGAACAGCAAACAACAATTGCTGGCGAGGTTGTGGAGAGATTGAAACCCTTATTCACTGTTGGTGGAAGTATAAAATGGTGCAACCACTATGGAAGGCAGTATGGTGCTTTCTCAAAAAGTTTCAAATAGAGATACCATTTGACCCAGCAATTCCATTACTGGGAATATACCTCAAAGAGACCATAACTGACATCCAGTCAGATATACACACTCCCATGTTTGTCACGGCTTTGTTCACAATAGCAAGGAGCTGGAAACAACCCAGGTACCCATCAACAAACGAATGGATAGAGAAGCTGTGGTATATTCACACAATGGAATATTATGCTGCATTGAAAAACAAGGAACTCATGCAATATTATTCAAAAGTGGTGACCCTGGAGGACATTCTGCTGAGTGAAGTATCTCAGTCACAAAAGGACAAATACTGTATGGTGCCACTGTTGTAAAACAGGACTGACCTTGTGGTTGGGGGAGACTGAGAAAGATGGGTTAAATAACGTATACTGCGTTGAAACAGATGAGGGAGAAATCTATTTAAAAGGGATATGTGATTAGGAATTTTTGTCATGACAGGAGTCCTGAACGAAGGCTGCGTAGTGGAGTGGACCTGGGGGAGGGATTGTAAAACAATGAAATAATTTTTCTTTTACTTTTCCAAGAGTGTAGTGTACCAGGGGGGAGGGTTGGGAAGGGAGAAAAGTGCAACAATGAATGAATGGAAATCCAGAGTCTCTGTAAATTTTCATTGAAATTAATAATAAATTTTTAAAAATATGGAGAAAGAAAAAAAAATTACATCCTCAGTAAGCTTAGAAGGCCTAGTCTACGGTATGAAGAGAATGCCAAGTACAACCAGAAATGCACAATCTGGACAGGATAAAATTGATGAGTAGAACCTTCTAAAGATTAAATCTGTGTGCACATCAAAAACTTTTCCCAATAGGGCGAAAAGAGAACCTACTGACTGGCATCAGACATTTGGCCATAGCATCTCAGACAAGACTCTCATAACAAAAGTTTACAGAATACTCCTGGGCCTCCAGAAGAAAGAGACTAATAATCCAATTACAAAATGGGCAAAAGGTATGGAAAGAATTTTCACAGAGGAAGATATTTGAATGGCAAACAGATACATGAAGAAATGCTCCAAATCACTGGCAATAAGAGAGATGCAAATTAAAACCACAATAAGATACCATCTCACTCCAGTAACTGGCAAAGTTTAACAGGGCAGCAAGTAATACATGTTGTAGAGGATGTGGTGAGATAGGAACTCTCATACATTTGTTGGTAGGTTTGTAAAATGGTAAAACCATTCTGGAATGCAGTTTGGAGCTTCTTAAAAAAACTGAACATAGAAATTCCGTATGACCTAGCTATTCCACTGCTTGGAATATACTGAGAAAATGAGAACTGAAGCACAAATAGAGACTTGTACATCATTGTTCATAGCAGCATTATTCACCATCACAAGAACATGGAAACAGCCCAGCTGTCCAACCCCAACCGAATGGATTGAGAAGTTGTTGTTCATTCATATAATGGAATACTAGGCAGCATGCAGGAACAATGTTTTTGTAAATTACTACCTAACTTGGGAGGGACTGGAGAGCATTATACTCAGTAAACTGACTCAGTCCCACATGGACAAATATTCTATAAACCCATTTTTGTAGAATGAGTATGAAGATCCAGGGAGGAAGGAGAGTGAAAGCAGAGGTGTGTGTGTGTGTGTGTGTGTGTGTGTGTGTGTGTGTGTGAATTAATTATGGAGTTGTACAATTTGATGAGTGGGGGAGTGAGGGAATTTGGAACAATCTGGTCTGAGAAACAATGTATTTGAATTTTGTAACTAAACTAATATTAGAAAAAAAGATTGACATCCTCAGAAACCTGATGAAAGGTGGCCATGTTATGGTATCAACTTAATGGCAGGGGTTTTTGTTTGCTTATATTTAGAAAAAAGTAATTTTAAAAAATCAATTCCAGTTTTGTATTTGTTTGCAAAAATTGTACATGCAGTTATTGGAACTTTTTCATGTAGCCCAAGTGAGCAAGTGTCTGAGGTAGCACAGAAAAAGGGAATAATTAGGTGGCTGGTTTTTTGTTTGTTTTTTTTTTTATAAGGGTGCCAAAGGAATTCTGATGGCCTAGCCATTTTGCTAAAACATTTTATGGTGCCTTAGTTGAATTATCGAAATAATTCATAAATAACCAGTAGCTACCAAGTCAATTCCAAACCTAGATGCTAAGAGTAGAACTGTGTTCCATCCACCAGTGGGGGAAGGCTTCAGGAGCAGGTTTTTAGAAATCTCCAGGTGTTTCTTTGAAGGTGCCTTTGTGTGGTTTAGCCATTTCTCCCACTCAGGGACTCCAAGACAAACTGATTGAAGTTTACCCAATCCCTGCACCTCCTGAACACCACATTCTTGGGCAAAGTGTGCTCTTTGCAGAAACGATTGTAACTGATTGGTCTAGTTCCAGACCCTGTGAGTACATTTAGAAATGATCTGAGTTTACAGAGTAATATAGAGAAGACTTTGTATGTTTTTTACATTTTTTTACTTGTGCTATGCATTGTTTCTCTACTGTGCCTTTTGTTCTGACAGTGCCTTCCCTCTTGATCCATCTAATTCTTTGTAATTGATACGTAGTGTTACAGTGAGTACCCAAAACTACTGCCCTGTGGTCAAGTTGATCTGACACCTGATAGCCCTTTATCAAGTTCCTGAGGCTGTAGATCTTAGCAAGAGAGGCCTGCTGCTTCTTCCTCCCCGGGAGAGGCTGGTGGTTTCGCCTGCCAGCTTTTCAGTTAGCAGCCTAACACTTAGGTCTATCACAGAGACTCAATGTCCTGTATCTATTTAGTCAGTGAATCATCAGCTCATTTATCATTTTAGTGTTATTTCAGTATACAACAGTAAGTCTTGTAAGTTTTTCCTCGTGTACATTTATAAATATTCTAAGACATAAATGTCTCTTAAGATATTTGTCAGGAGTAAAACTGCTGATGATTGTGTTTCTAGGATATTTCATATTTCTCACTTGCTTTTTCTAAAAGCTGTTTACCAGTTTCTGTTGTAAAAAGAATAAGGACCATGTACGGACAGCCACATCTGATTTTTACCAACTCCACAAAGGGGAACTGTCCCCAACAACAAGACAAAAACAATTCCCATGAGGTTAGGCATGTCCCACTCCTGCACCTCTTTCTATTCATCTCAACACCAATTCTTACTACTTTACTAGGTCCACAATCCAAAGCAGTAGCTCACAGACCACATAGAACCTTGTTAGGAAGTCAAAAGGCTATAATTCAGGTTAGTAGCAGACAACAATCACTCAGGAGCTTGTCCAACATGTGCTTGGAGGCACCTCAGTCTTGAGCCTCACAGCTTTAGGCCAGTGTTACAAAACCCAGTCCTGCCAGTTATGGCTTTCCCCCCACCCCCCCACAGGCCCCCAGGTGTCCAACAAATTTAAGCAAAGGCTTTTGGCTCTGGTTCCATGTGGGGAGCAGTCCCAAGGGCAGCTCAGTCTCACATTGGGCCTCTGGTCCTCTACGTCAGCCATGGCTGCTGCTGCTAGAGGTCTGGCTGACACCAAAATCTCTGAGCCCGAAGGACATGCTACATTCTCTTGTTTCCTTTTCACTGTTGGGGAAGGTCTTCCAGTTCTGTTGCTGGAATTGCTCAATTTAATGGCAAGAGTATCCAATCCCTTTGTAGATTGGTGAGACAATCTCTTTGTGGATAGGCTAAAATAACCCATTCACATATTCCCACCATCAACATGACAAAGCAAATTCATGAATAAGGAAGATGTTCTGAACAATTACTCCTTAACGCCACATCTGTCTATCTCCTCGCCTAGCCCGTTGTTGTTGTTGTTGATTGCCTTCATTTCGAGCACGTCTCAAAGCGACCCCATGAACAAAAGGCCTGAAGCTCCTCTACAACCATGGACATTTATCAAAGTTTGTAGCGTTTCGGAGACATGTTATTTAGGAAGTGGACGCCACTCCTGCTTCCAACCCCTAACATGTAAGGGTGTTGATTTCCCTGCCCTAGACAATGCTACTGCCAAAAGATCAAAACAGATGTGTCTTGGAGAAAGTGTAACCAGGATGCTCCTTAGAGGCAAGGATGATGACGCTTCATCTTAGATCCTTTGGGCATGTTGTTAAGAGGTATAAGTCTTTAGGCAGAAAAGCCATCCAGCCAGGAAAGGTTGAGAGTCAGCCGAAGAGAGGATGATTCTCAGCAAGATGGATTGACACAGTGACTGTAGCAATGGGCTTGAGTATATTAGGGATGATGAGGATGGCACAAGGTTCAGATCCATTTCATGGGCTTGTTATGTGTCATAGTCGACTCATCGGCACCTAACAACAACAACCACAACAACAGTCATTGCTGGGTGTAGTGACCTCTTCAGTTCTAGTCTCTGATGGTGAGTGTACCTTGTTTCCACATAGTCTCCTTTGCAGCAATCCAGTTACTTACTGATGTGGTTTCTAGGAAAACACTAGGTCATAAAAAGCAGAGACTTCCTGTCCTGAGAAAATGTTATAATGAATTATAATGATTAGCAGTGGAAGTTTACTGATTTTACCTTTTTATGGTAAGAAGATAGATGGGTGGCAGACATTGACTCTTCTGCACAAGTATTTTTCAAAGCATTCTGCATCTCATTTCTCTTAGGGCTGGATAGCGTACCTGTGACCTTATGTGCCCACTCCTGGGTTCTCTTTTCCTGCCTCCAACCAATTATGTGAAAACAGCTCCCTCACGCATTGGCGTTGAGTAGAACAGAGTCATAGCTGAAGCTCTAGTGGGTTTTTTCAAGGGTTGTAAAGCACACAAGAGGAGCATGCTCATCTTTCTCCCATGGAGCAGCAGCTGGTGAAATCAAACTACCTGTATTTAAGTTGACAGCTCAACTTCTCACCCGCTAGGGCACCAGAGCCCCTTCCATGTTCAGCCTGTGCCCAAACTGTCTAGAAAACAATGAAGGGTGAATAAAAGCTTAATTTTGCTATTAGGCCTTTATGCATATCTTTACAATTAGAACTCTCACATTCCAGTGGACTTTAAAGACCGAGTGATTGAACCCAACTCACATAAACATGCATGCACACATCTACATTTAATATTAAACCACTGTAATAAGTGGGACTTTCTTGGTTGCCATGTTAAAGGGCTGTGATGGGAGCTAGGGTTGCTATCCAGTCTCAATCCTTGGATGTCAAGCACAGTACAGCTTGCATTTTCAAATGAGCAGCCTTGCAAGTTAGAGTCTTGAGCAGAATTTAGAGTGCCCTTTGGTCTCAGTAAGATGTGCTGTGATCAGGCAGTGCTGCCAAAATGGGTGCAGCCCAGGGGAGGTTGAGGGGAGGCTGGCTGTTTTGGCAGCCTCTGCCCCAGGTGTTTTAATGTAGCTGTGATGTATAAGTAAAGAGGCTTTTGGAATATCTTTCTTACTAATGTTTACTGATTTTTTTTTTATTACTGATGTTACCACTGCCCTGTTTTGGTGTTTTGCCTTGGTTTCCATGAGGATTCCCCCATTGTCTGATGTTTTGAGTTCCACTGAACCTTAAGAATGTGTGTGTAATTAGCATCCTTCCTCCTTATACCCACGCCTTCATAGGAAGCAGACCAAGGTTTTCTAAATTAACAGTCACACATTTCTTCATTGCCTGGAATGATGGAAAGCACTATTCTGAGTACAGTGCTTTGTCCATAGGTAGTTGTTGTTAGGTGCTGTTGAGTCCAGTCCAACTCATATTGATTCTTGAACAACAGATCTGAATGCTGTCCTAGCCTATGCCATTCTCACACTTCCTGACACAGTACAGCCCATTGTGGCAATCACTGTATCAGTCCACCTGGTTGAGGGTCTTTCTGACTCTGCCTTTCCAAAAATGATATACCTCTTCAAGGAATAGCTTCTCTTAGCAACATGCTCAAAGAGTGTGAGATGAAGCTTATAATCTTTGCCTCCAAGGAGTACTCTGACTGCACTTTCTCCAAGACATATTTGTTTATTCTTTTAGCAGTCCATGGAATGTTCAGTATTCTTCTCCAGCACCACAGCTCAGAGGCATCAATTCTTCTTCTGTCATCCTTATTCATTGTTCAGTTCTCAGATGCATAGCAAGTGATCAAAAGACCATGGCCTGAATTAGATGCACCTTAGTCCTAAAACTGACATCATTGCTCCTCAATAATTTGGAGAGGTCCCTGACTACAGACTCTCCCAGTGCAAGACGTCTCCTGATATTTTGACTTCTGGTACTGAGGGTGTTGATTGTCCATCGGAGATCTCAGTGAATATGTTATCACTACATATTCACAATGATGCATATCTCTATCATCACTACATAGAAGGTACAAGGTTTTAATCCACCAACTCCTCCAAGGGAAAACGTTGGGAAAAGTCTCCTCCTGTGAAATTTACTGCCTCAGAAAACCCACTGGAGGGTCAGTTCCAACTTGACAGCACACAACAACAACAGCATATATCCTTAACTCCAAGGTGCATCATCTTCTCACAGTTACACTTTTTCCAGAATTACAATGCATCTTGTAATCTGATTATTGTATATTTAATAATACTTCCTCATGTATGTGTTATTGTAATTCATAGCATTACAGAACTAAGAAAAAAGGTATATTGACAATATAATTGTAGTGGTAAGAAGCTGTACTGCAATCCCAGAGGCACATGGTTTGAATCCACCAGCCACTCTGCGGGAGAAGGATGGGCATTCTCCTTTCCTGCAGTTTACTACCTCTGAAAACCCACTGGCAGGCCAGCTGTGGGTCAATTCTGCTTTGATAGCACATAACAACAACAATATTTGTAAATGTAGCTTTCACTCATTGTTGAGTTGATTCTAACTCATAACAACCCTAAGTGACAGAGTAAAATTGGCCTATCGTTTTTCCTACACTGTAATCTTGATGTGAATTGATCAACAGATTTTTCTCCTTTAGTCTCAGTAATTTTAGCCCACAGGAGATTAGCTTCGCTCACTCTCCCCCGGAGTGCCTGTTGAGTTCTAAATGCTGACCTTTCAGTTAGCAGCCAAGCACTTTATCCATGTGCAACCATGGATACTTTTATACTTGAATTTTTCTTTGTAAATTAAAGTTTCTCTCTTCATTTTGAAGAGTAAGGTGCACCTGATACAGGCCATGGGGTCTTTGCAATCACTTGCTGTACATCAGAGAGCTGGACAATGACTAAGGATGATAGAGGGAGAATTGATGTGGTGCTGGAAAAGAGTATTAAATATGCCATGGACTGCTAGGGGAACAGTTTCATCCTGGAGAGGGTGAAATCAGGCTGCTCCTTGGAGGCAAGGATTTGGAAGCTTTGTCTGACATACTTTAGACATGTTGTAAGGAGGGACTGGTCCTTGGAGAGGGACAACATTCTTGGGAGGGTGGAGGGACAGTGCAGGAGGGGAAGACCCTCTATGAGGTGGATTGATTCAGTGACTTGGGGTAATCAGGATGGGTGTATTGAAGACAGTGTGATTGGCACAGGACAGAGCAGAGTTTAGGGCTGTTGTACATAGGGTCGCTAACAGCCCCTAGTTCATTTTTCTCTTTAAAAAGATACCTTCTTCATTGTACAGTTTCCTCCCTCCCCTGCCCCCAGTCTACTTTGCTATGCAAGTATTTATTTATTTATTTTGGATTAGCTATGTTAGATTGATCTTGGCTGAAAGCAGGGAGTACCAGAAGAAATGTCTGTCTGTGTTTCATTGATTATGCAAAGGCGTTTGACTGTGTGGATCATAACAAACTGTGGCTGACTCAGAAGAATGGGAATCCCAGAACACTTAATCATTCTAATGGGAAACCTACACTTGAACCAAGAGGCAGTTGTCAGAACAGAGCAAGGAAACACTGGATGGTTCAAAATTGGGAAGGGCATACACTAGGGATGTGTCCTGTCTCCATACCTTTTCAACCTGTATGCAGAACAGATTATCTGGGAGGCTGGGCTCTATGACGAGAAATGCGGAGTCAAGATTGGTGGATGATTTAGCAACAATCTGCGTTATGCAGATGACACAACCCTGCTTGCTGAAACTGAGGAGGACCTGAAGCACCTGCTGCAGAGGGCCAAGGACTGCAGCCTCCAATATGGATTGAGGCTCAATGTCAAGAAGACAAAGATTCTCACCACTGGACCCTTTGGCCGCATCAGGATGGATAGTGAAGAGATTGAGATTGTTCACAGCTTTAGTTTGCTTGACTCCACAGTCAGCAGTCTTGGCACCAGCAGCCAGGAAATTAAAAGATGTATTGTGATGGGAAAGTCTGCCGTTAGGGACCACTCCAAAATCCTGAAGAGCATTGGTGTCTCTCTGGAGACTAAGGTGCATCTGATACAGGCCATGGTCTTTGCAGTCACTTGTTATGCATCAAAGAGTTGGACAATGACTACGGAGGTTAGAAGGAGAAATGATGCTTTTGAGGTGTGGTGCTGGAGAAGAGTATTGACTGCTAAGAAAACAAACAGGTTCATCCTGGAGAGGGTTAAACCAGAAGGCTCCTTGGAGGCAAGGATTCTGGGGCTTCGTCTGACATACTTTGGTCATGTTGTAAGGAGGGACTGGTCCTTGGAGAGGGCCATCATGCTTGGGAGGGTGGAGGGACAGCATAGGAGAGGAAGGCCCTCTATGAGGTGGATCGATTTGTTGATGGGCACTTGGGTTGCTTCCATCTCATTGCTATTGTGAACAAAGCCGCAATAAACATGGGTGTGCATATATATGTTTGGGTGGCAGTTCTGGTTTCTTTAGGGTATATTCTCAGTAGTGCACTTGCTGGTTCAAATGATATTTCTGTTTCCAACTTTTTGGGGAAACACCATACTGACTTCCAGAGTGGTTGCAGTATTTTCCACTCCCACCAACAGTGAATAAGGGTTCCAGTTTCTCCACAACCTCACCAACATCTCTTGTTTGCTGCTCTGTTGAACTTTGCTATTCTTACTGGGGTGAGATGATATCTCGCAGTTGTTTTGATTTGCATCTCTCTTAGAGATTTTTGAACATTTCTTCATATGTTTGTTCACCATCTGAATGTCTTTGGTGAAGTGTTTGTTCATTTCCTATGCCCATTTTGCGAATGAGTTGTTAACTTTTATTTTTTTAAGGTGCTGGAGTATTCTATAAATTCTCAATATGTCCCTTATCAGACATGTGATTATCAAATATTTTTTCCCAATCTGTGGCTTTCCTTTTTACCCTGTTGGAGAAGTTTTTTGATGTGCATAGGTAATTGATTCTTAGACGATCCCATTCATCTATTTTATTCTCTCCTGGTTGTAGGTTTTTCAGGATGTGTGGGAGACTGTTCATGTTGTGGATTAGTGCCAAGCCTGGTCATTTTTATGTTATTGAGTTTTATTCCACATTTTTTACCCACTTTGTCCTTCTACTCTGGTCCCTTTCAAAGTGATCAGTGGTGGTATCCAGGCACCATCTAGTTCTTATGGTTTCAAGGTTGGAGGTTGAGGCTTTCATGGCCCACCAGTCCTTTGGATTAACTGTTTTTATGCCTCTTTTCCTTTCTTCCTTCCTCTTTGCCCCAGAAACGGCAAGACCAATAATCACATTTTAGATTTCTGCTCACAACTCCTTAAGACTCCCTTGTTAGTCACCAAAGTAGAACGTAGGGCATTACCTTTTCAAGATAACCTTGATGTTCCCTGAAACTGTGGTCCTGAGGCCCTAGGACCAGCGTAAGGGCTTTCTCTTTAATGTTGAGTTCTCAATTATTCAGTAGTAATAATGAAGAATGTAGAATTACAGTGCCTTGTGTGGGTTTCTTTCATACGGGTATACTTAAACAGATAGTCTGAAGTTCTATCCCTTACAGTTCAGCCTCATCTGATGTGTACAACTTGATTAGTATTTGTTCAGTAACCAACTGAGAACACCAATTTGTGGGAGTCCCTGTAAAGTGTAAACTGTTTGGTAAGCGCTCGTCTACTAGTCATGAGCTTGGCTGTTCAAACTCATCCAAAAGTGCCTTAGAAAACAGGCCTGGTTATTTGTGAAAGGCCTACAACCTTGGAAACTCTGTGGAGTATACTTTTGCTCTGCACAATTGTTCAGAATCAGCTCAGCCTCAACTAACAAGATGTTACTTTTGCGGCTCAGGGGTAATTCCAGGACAACCTTACTCTCATGCCTCATTGGGAAACTAAAGTATTTACTGATTTGTCACCATTCCAGGAACTGATCTAACTAATGTTTTAAGCAGAAATCCAGAAGAAAGCTCTTTTGTTTTTTAAAAGGAAACCAAAAACTCAAAACCCACTGCCATCAAGCTGATTCTAAGTCATGGTAAGCTGCTATTGGGTTTCTGAAGCTATCAGTCTTAATGAGAAGAGACTGTCTCATCTTTTCCCACAGAGCGGCTGTATGTTTGAAGTGCCAATCTTTTGATTATCAGCCCAATGCAACCTACTTTTGGCATCCGGGCTCCTTAAAGAGAATATATTGTTATGTACCGTTGAGTCGGAACCAACTCTCATGGTAGACTCCAAACCAAAGCCACTTCCATCAAATAGATTCCTGCTCATAGTGGCCCTATAATACAGAGCAGAACTTCCCCATAGAGTTTTCAAGATGATAAATCTTTATGCCAGCAGACTATTACATTCCTTGTACTCAGTGGCTGGTAAGTCCAACTGACAGCTTCTCAGTTAACACCCAAATGCTGTAACTACTGCACAACAGAACAATTAGTCCTAGTACATGATATAGTCACTTTGAAATATATTTTTTTTAGAAATGGAAATAACAATATTTGTTGAGCCCCTCCTGCACACCTTTCTACATATACACCTTGGACAATTTTGGTGAAATTGAGTTGCATTTTATGGTAATTTTAAGTAAACCAGTATAAAATAAAATTTTTTTTCTTCCTCTCTTTTTTTACAGCATATTCTTTCCTTTTAATTCCCCCCCCCATTCATTCATTATTGCACATTTTCCTCCCTGCCCACCTCTTCCCCCTATTCATTTTTCTCTTTGAAAATAAAAAAAAATTCTTTCATTTTTATACAGTGTCCCCCTCAAGTCCACAGTCCACTTTACTATGCATTTATTTTTCAGTAATCTTATCATGAAAATAATATGTAATCCTATATTCCTTTTAAACAG
>NW_006399880.1:1553264-1582693 GCF_000299155.1 Elephantulus edwardii | reverse complement strand
GGCAGTTCTGGTTTCTTTAGGGTATATTCCCAGTAGTGGAATTGCTGGAATAGATGGTGTTTCTATTTCCAACTTTTTGAGAAAGTGCCATACTGCCTTTCACGGTGGTTGCACCATTTTACACTCCCACCAACTGGGAATAAATGTTCCAGTTCCTCCACAATCTTGCCAGCATTTGCTGTTTGCTCGTCTGTTGAATTTTGCTATTCTTACTACTGAGGTGAGATGATATCTCATAGTTGTTTTTGAAATCTTTTAAAAAGTATCCCTCCTACAAAGATTAATAATAGATTTCCTTTCCTTAATTGTACTCTACCAGACTGGTGGCTTAGTAGTAAGGTATTACATGTCAGCCCAAAAGCTTTTGATTAGAATCTGCTATCTCTCTGTGGGGAAAAAGAAGGGCAGTGTCTTCTCATGTGGTTAACTGCATCTGAAAACCCACTGGAGGATCAGGTATGAGTCAGTTCCAACTCAACAGGACATGCCAACAACAAGGTTATTCCCCAAAGGCCATACCTCTCTGGTTGTTCTCCTCAGGAGCAAGATGCCCAGCCTGTTCCAATAAGATTTACAGCATCCGAAGTCCTATGGAGTATCAGGTATGAGTCAGTTCTGAATCAACCACAGTGAATGAGACATATTTACAATGGAATTATGGTGACATAGTCCATAGCATTGTTATGCTCCTAACCAAAAGGCTACTTCTCCAGTTCAAATCCACCAGTGACTCCATGAAAGATGGATAGTCTCCTCTTACCAAGATTTGTAACCTTGGAAATCTGATGAGGGATCACTGTGAGTCAGAGTCAGCTTGATGGCAGTAAATATTTACAATGGAGCCTTGGTGCTATAGTGGGTTTTGTGTAAGACTGATAACCAGAAGTTCAGTGACTCAAATGCACCAGCCTCTCCATGGTTATTCTCCCTGTACAAAGACTTACAGCTTCAGAAACCTGATGCAGGGCCACCATGTGGTGGAATTAATGTCGGGTGGATCCTGGCTGAAAGTAAGGAACACCAGAAGAATGTCGATTTGTGCTTTAGTGACTGTGCAAAGGGTTTTGACTATGTGGATCTTGACAAGTTGTGGTTGACATTGAGAAGAATGGGAGTCGCAGAGTGCTTAACTGTGTTCTTGCAGAACCTATACCTGGACCAGGAGGCTGTTGTGTGAACAGAGCAGGGGAGCACTGCATGGTTTAAAATTGACAAGGGAGTGCCTCAGGGTTGGGTTCTCCCCCCATATCTATTCAATCTGTATGCTGACCAAATTAATCCGAGAAGCTGGACTCTCATGAATACCCTGTGTTATGCAGATGACACAACTTTGCTTGCTGAAAGTGAGGAGGACCTGGAGCACTTGTTACAGAGGATCAAGGAATGCAACCTTCAGTATGGATTGCATCTCAATGTCAAGAAAACAAAGACTCTTACCATTGGACCAATAGGCAGAGTCATGACAGATGAAGAAGAGATTAAAACTGTAAACAGCTTCATCTTACTTGGATCCACAGTTAACACCCTTAGTATTGTGGGAGAAAGATGGGCAATAATAAGGAGATGCATTGCACTGGAAAAATCTGCCGTTAGGAACCTCTACAAATTATTGAGGAATAATGATGTCAGTTTGAGGATTAAGGTGTGTCTGATTCAAGCCATAATCTTTATGACCACTTGCTATATTTCTGAGATCTAGACAATGAATAAGGATGACAGAAAAAGAATTGATGTCTTTGAGCTGTGGTGTTGGAGAAGAGTGCTGAATATCCCATGATGGCCAGGAGAACAAATGGATATGTCTTGGAGAGAGTGCAGCAAGAATACTCTTTGGAGGCAAGAATGATTAGGCTTCACCTCACATATTTTGGGCATATTGCTATAAGGGGCTATCTTTGGAGAAGAACATGATGCTGGGCAGGTTGGAGGGTTGGCAAAGGAGAGGAAGACCCTCAGCCAGGTGGATTGACATGGTGACTGCTGTAGTGGGCTCTTGTGTGTAAGAAAGTGTGAGGATTACACAGGATAGGGAAGGGTTCAGATATCTTGTTCACTGGGTCACTATGAGTTGTACTTAACTTGATGGCACCTAACAACAACAATAGCAGCAAACGCTTAATCTCTTTAGACAAAAAAGGCAGCATGCTTTTTGTATAATGCAGTGTTAATGTATAAATTAGCTTTTCTAGCCATTATGTTAGGCCCCTTCTGATCACCAGCTACCTTAACTGCAAACACATAGTCTTGCAAATCCTCAACAGCTGTGAGACCAGGATAAGAGAAAGTATGATTCCCACACTGAGCAAGCAATAGGGCTTGAAGGAGACCGGGTAAAAGACCCTGGTGAGAGTGAGACCCTGGTGATGAGACCCAGGTGATGGTGGTGAAGAAACTGTGACATTGCTGTGGATAAACTGTGGCAAGTAAGCAGAGGAGCCTGGAGACAATTTGCTGTTCTTGCTGGGTGATGGAAGGAAAAGCTGACTACTAAACTAAAACCGGAGCCTAAACTAATTTAGGAATTGTGTCTTGGGACTGCTAGGCTAAAACCTGGACTTGCACTGGGTGATATTCTTTGCTTCCTCCACTCTCCAACTTACTTAACTAATAAACCCCACTCTCAGTGCCACAACTGTGATTAAAGCCTATGAGTTAGCAATGAATATTAGACTTGAATTACTGGTAGAAAGAGGTGCTGGAGCATGAGAGGTGCTGTGTTTGTCCAAGCAGATATCTCTTTGCTGTAAAGGATATCATTGATGGGAACAGTTCCCCTTTATGAAATGGGTAGAAGTCAGACTTGGCCATCCTCACATCCCATCTGCTCCTTTTACACATAGCAACCAAAACTCTTAACTGGCTGCGCGAAAACCAGCTGTCTAGCTCAAAGATGGCAACTCACTATACTACACTGAATGTATGTCACTCTCCACAGTGTTGACAAAATCGAGTGATATGGCGAGCTCTGGTGGCCTAGTGGCAAGAAGCTGTACTGCAATCCCAGAGGCGAGCAGTTCGAATCCACCAGATGCTCTGCTGGAGAAGGAGGGACAATCTCCTCCTGTACTAGACAGATCTGATTTGACGGTACACACACACAAAATAAAAATAAAATAAAATAAAAATTAACACTTTTAAAAAAAAATCCAGTGACATGAATCACGCTCCTGAAAAGGCTTTCTTTGTTCTTCTGGTCATCCATTCCAGAGCTTCAACCTGTAATTTCCCATTTCATATAAGCATTTCAGAGTCCCTAAATTTTAAAAATTTCTCTCTTCTGGTTTTAATTTGTCAGCCCTGAATAAACAGGTTTGAATTAATTCATCTGGCTTTAACACTTTAACACTGGTTTTCAGTAAAATATAGGATTAATCTTCTACCAGAGCAGGTAGGTTTTTCTCAGTCTCTAGGGGGAAAAGTACAAAGCTTTCATGTTTCTAATTCATGTGCCACATATCACACTTTATCCCTCAGAGAATCTTGGATGTGCACAAAGGTATGACCTTTCTGATCTGGAGATCCAACCTAGAATTTCTGTATAGCCTTTTGTTTTCTGTTTTCTCTCTTGCAGAGAATTCCTAGCCCCAGCCGCCTCCCCTTGGTCGCATCCTGGAATACCTACCCTCTGTTCTTTGGCACAGCCATTTTTACATTTGAAGGCATCGGAATGGTAAGTTATGCTTTAACTTACTATTTGAGCTTCATTGTTCTCTGATGCCTTTGATGTTCTAGAAATCTACTTCAATGAATGCTAAGAAAAGGCTAAGAAATGACCTTCTGAAACTTTCTGGCCACTTCATGAACAGTAATCTCAGGGATTTCCATTGACATTTTTCAACTCTAACTTTTTAAGATGGTTGTTGTGTACCATTAAATCAGAACCCACCCATAGATAATCCTCCAGCATGTTTTCAGAGACAGTTTAATCACATGGGAGGAGATTGCCCATCTTTCTTCTGCAGAACAGCTGGTGGATTCGAACTGCATTCCTTTGGGATTGCAGGGTGGCTTCTTACCACTAGGCCACCAGAGTTTCCTAACTTTTTAAGATGGAATATGTAATTTTTTTAATGCTTATATTGACAGTCCCTCAATTGCACACTTATTTTATGGCTTTCTTGTTGTTAGGTGCAATCAAGTATATGTAGGTATAGCAATACCAAGGAACAGCAAGACAAACAGATCCCATGTTATTCCCACAGTGTCTGCAGTCCTTAAACCCATTGCAATAGTATATGACAATTAAAAATGCAGGGTTTTGAGTCAGGCTGACTTAGGGGTGAGTCTTGGCTCTACCAGTAGCTATGTGACCTTGGCCTAGGACTTAAACTCTCTGAGTACTCAATGCCTTGAGAATGTACCTTAATAATTACTGATTATTACTAATTACTTAAATGAGATGTGCTTTGCAAATTTCTTGATAGGTGGTGAGTATTAACTATACTTTAATTTATAATATTATGCATTTTATTTTTTAATCTGTAAGCATATGAGTAATTTCTCTGTAAAAGACCACTGATGTAGAGTATTTTCTATATGTAAATGAGTCACCTTCATTGAGGGTTTCAAAGAAGGAATTGAGTACAGTGTGGAAGGATGTCAGAGATCCAGTGTTCTTCAGGAACATTATACAAAATCTATTGCTTTTCTCCACCAACACTGCAGAAGCCAATCTCTGCTTCATACCTTAGCCAAGGTTTGGTGGCAGAGTCATTATGTAAGCATCATTATCTGTGCCTTTACACCTTCTACTTTTACAATAGGAGGGAACATTGCTATTTGGACTCTTAGATTTGGATTGAAGATTTTCCGTGGGTCTTCAGTAGGATTAAAGGGTAAGGTGCCCAGCTGCTGACAGTGTGTTTGTTGTGTCTTGGATTTCACAGAACAAAGGGAACATGGGCTCCCTGTCCTCTGGCTCTTTATAGTCTTCATATGATAGAAACTGAAGGATAAGTATAGAAACTTCTGTTATTGTTGTTGTGTGGCACTGAATTAGAACCAATTTACCACTGACCCTCCAGTGGGTTTTCAGAGGCTGTAAATTGCACAGGAGGAAATTGTCCATCTTTCTCTCACTGAGCAGCTGTTGAGTTCTAACTGCCTGCCTTTGGATAAGCAATGCAACTGTTTACCCACTAGACCACCAGATTTTAAACATGGGACCCTGAAACTAGTTCAGGATGGGGTACCATTGAGGACAGATAAGAATAGGAGCCTTATTCCACAGGTCCTGGTTTCTCAGGTCTGGGTGTTGACTATTGCTGGCATACACACATGCTCCTTCACGATTGCAGACACTCAAAGAAAATGATGTAACAACATTTGTTGCTCAAGGGTAGATTGTGAGGTAGACATTGCCCAGTGTGGCTTTTCCTTGCATTTGTACCAGAGTGAGTTAATACTTATAACTTCCTGATTATACATGCTATTTACGTTGTTCCTTAATGAATTTGCCTTAATGACGGAACTTTGTCTTGGCCAGGAGCCCTACTTAAGTGTTCAGCTGCTAATCAGAAGGTTGACAGTTCAAACCACCAGCCATTCATCTGGAGAAAAATGTAGCCGTCTGTAGAGATTACAGCTATAGAAACTGTGGGGACCTTCAGCCCTGTCTTATATGGTTGCTGTGAATCAGAATCTACTAAATGGCAGTGAATTTTCTTTGCTAAGAGCCTTGGTTGAAGTGACCAACTGCCAACTAGTGCTTTAAACCCACTAGCTGGTTCTTGGGAGAAAGATGTGGCAGCCTGTGTACATAATAATGTGTAGAATTTCTGTAAGCATTTATAGCAACCCTATAAGACAGCAACCCTGAGTTGGAATTGACATGGTGACAATGGGTTTGCTTTGCTTTGGTGTGAGTTGTCCTTTGACGGGAGGAGGAGGCAGCAGGGCCCAGTGGTTTAAAATAGGACTCTGGGTCTGAAGCTTTGTTATGGATTTGAGTCTGAGACAATTGCTATGTAATACCACCTTCAAGACTGCAGTTTCTCTAACGTATAAGTCTAACATCCCCCCTGGTGCCTCCTTCCACTGACAGAAGGACATAGATTCTAGGACTACTGTGACGTTTTCCTAACCTGCATTCCTGCATTAGACCAGCAAGTAGCTGTGATCTTGGGCAGATACAGCCAGCCTGTGCGATCACAGTATCCTGTTCTCTTTCAGGCCAGGTGGGGATGGTGAGACCGGACCCGTTTATTATGTGGCTAATCCATGGGGTGAAGGGCACCGTAATCTGACAGGTTTCCTACAGAAGAAGGATAGAGAACCCGGGCCCAGCCAGGGGTCTTGAGTCCTAATCCTGCCCTGCCTTTATATTTTAGGACTTTCAGGCTCAGCCAGTGGATTCCAGGGCCCTCTGTAGTTCTCAAAAGTATAAATTCAATCAAGCAACACTTTTTTCTTTGTCTACTAAAAAGACAAACATGCTTTTGGAGAATGTTAAAAGACTTAGGCTGAGTTCTCTAGAGATGCAAAATCAGTGAAGCAATGCGTATATACATCTATGTGTATTATTTATAAAGAAGAGGGGAGAGAGAAAGAAATTTATGTTCAAGGAACTGGCTCATATACTTGTCTGTCTACAGGTGTTTACAAGTCCATGGGTCTAGGGGTCCAACCTTAGCAGAAAGGTGTCTGGTAGACTAACAAGGCCAGAGATGGCAAGACAAGTCCAAGGCCGACAGGCAGGGCTGAAGATTGCTGACTCAGAGGCTCCTGAGTTCAAGGTTGGCAAGCACAAATGGCAGGCAGCTGGTTCAGAACCTGAGGTAACGAGCCAGATGCCAGATTGGACAAGAAGCTGTCTAGTTTCGCCAGAGAGTCCAAACTTATATTCCATGGAGGCAGCATCTCAGAAGAGACCTCCCCTCTATCAAATTAGGCTGCACTAACAGCAAAGAGGTGGGATTTGTAACATGTAGATAGTCTCATTATTCTGAGAATCATGATCACATGGACACATAATATTAACCCATCAATAGTGGGGGATAAAGTAGCTTATTTTTATTTTTCTTATTGACCATTAGTTTTTATTTTCTCACCCCTTGTGATTTCTCTCCTTTCACTACTCTTACAGGTTCTGCCCCTGGAAAACAAAATGAAGGATCCCCGGAAATTCCCCTTCATCCTGTATGGGGGGATGTTCATCATCACCTGTCTCTACCTCAGCATGGGCTGTCTGGGCTACCTGCAGTTTGGAGCTCACATCCAGGGCAGCATAACCCTCAACATGCCCAACTGCTGGTACGTGGGATGCATGGGAAGATGCCTGCGCACTGGGAATTTCTTAAAAATAGTCAATCCTGATCTGGATTCTTCCTCATAATTATCTCTCATTCTTATTATTGTTAAAAATACACACAGTAGAACATACACACCACTTCAATAGTTTCTGCACCTAGGGCTCAGTGGCATCTATTACATTCTTCATGTTGCACTGCCATCCTTCCATCCCTTATCTGAACTGCTTCTCCCACAGTAACATACACTCACTGCCCCATAAGCTTCCCATCCACCCTTGCAACTTGCTGGTATCAATTTGAATCCATATAGATAGCTAATTCTCTTTAAAGTCAGCTCACATTGTTCTAGTTCACTGCTGAGCTGTCCCTGAAACCCCACTGTCCCTCATGCCAGCCACCCACTGACTGGTTTCATTCATTCCCTAACTCATTGTTAACATCACCATCCCTAATCCAATCATGAATTCCCTCAGAAACTTCCTTTTGCTTCTAAAAGAAAAAACCAAACAAACAAACAAAAAAACACCCAACAACAAAGCCCTTAACATGGCTGTCAACGCCTTTCCTGCCCTAACCCTGTCTCCTCCTAATTTTTACTCAGCTGGGAGATCTTAGCTGAACTTTCTCTTGGCACCTCTCCACCCCACACAACTTCATGTCTAGGTTAGATGCCTTTTTTCTGTGCTCCCATAGCACCCTATCCTTTCCTGTCCTAAGTCTTATTTTGTTGTGTTGTCCTTAAGGAACACTGATAGCATAGTGTGTAATATGGTTGAGTGCTCAAAGGGTCCGTGGTTCAAAACCACCAGCTACTCTGAGGGCAGTCTTCTCCCATAAAGATATACAGCCTCGGAAACCCAGCAGAGGGTTGCCAAGTGACAGAATTGACTCGAAGGCCATGGACGTGGGCGTGTAGTCATTGCCTGCTTGCTTGCAGTGTGGCCTCCCTAAGCTGCAAGCCCAGAGCCAGGAGCTATCTTGTTCTGCTGTACCCAGGTGGAGCACACAGTGTTCACCTTGGGATTGCTATTTTTTAATGGAAAGGAGGAGTAAACTCTATATGAAGCATTTTCTAAATAAATTAATATAATCAGGAAGCAGCTGGGGCATAGGAGATAGAGATGTCTTGGCTTAGAAGACTGGACTCGAGACCTGTTTCTGTCACAGTCTTGCTGTGTGTTCCTTGCTGCCTCCTTCCTTCTCTCTCTGGGTAGCAGGTATCATTATTTACCCCTGCCTCCAAGGATTGTCATGAAGTTCAAATGAAATGCATGAGGAAGAACATTGCAGTGAGGTACAGTTGTGTGAATTCATTGGCTGCTGTCTTGAACTTGATGCTGAGTGTTGGGCCTGTGATTCCGGTGGAGGCTGATACCGAATCATGTGGTTGTAGCTAAGTGATAAGCCTCTTCTCCCTGGAACTCCTGACCCTCGAAGGGTGGAGTGTCCAGTCCACTCACCATATGCAAAGGCTGTATTTGGTATCTGGTATCTGCGGTCTTTCGCTTGGCAACACAGGCCCCATCTGAAGGCAAGAGGATCTTGTGGAGCATCAGGGAGACGAGAAGTGTTTTGTACTTCTTGCCCAGTAACCGTTGGTTGGTGGCTTGTAAGGAAATACTGAGACATACTGAAATGCTTCCTAAAGCTACAGCTGTCAGAAAGTGTGTCCTAGGAGCTGTTCTGTTTTGAAGATTAATATTTCATTATGGAGAGCAGGTGCTGGCAGACAGTGAGATGCTTGCCGACTGCCCTGGGCGTTAGAACCACCTTCTTTGCAGCCTGAATCTTCCCAGTGTGGCATGAGAGCTCTGAGCAGTGAGGCTTCAGGCAAAGGTGAATTGAGAAAAAAAAAGAAAATAAAATTATGCAGTATATCACTGTGTATGTAGCAGGGGCTTAGGGGCCAAGGGTGGCGGGGTGGCGGGGGGAGATGCTGAAATGAGCCATGTCTTTCGGAAACAGCCCTTCCTTCTCTTTCCCTCTGGTGCTTATTTTTACATTTTAAGAAAAACAGAAAATAAGTGGAGCAGGAAAATAAGTGGAACAGCCCACGTATTCTGAAGCCCTAGTGAGCATCTGTCTTCTTTCCTCTGACACCCAAACACAGCTGCTGTCAGCGCTCCACCCCAGTTAGGTGGGGGTTTATTTGGCTGTCTCTGTAGATGATAATCCCGATTCCAGACTTCCCACCTCAACAGAAGGCTTTGGGTGATGCACTGAGGCTAATTATAGAGCCACTGGCTGGCTTTTCCAAAGAGTTTTTATTCTTCATTGCGGGATCAAATAAAACCTTATACCAAACTCAGCCATCCCCCTGGCATTCCCCTGCTCATGTGGTCCCACAGCTGGGGAAGAGATTGAGTGTATTTAGCTGCTAACCAAAACACTGGGTGTTGGAGCCCACCTAGAGGCTGTGTGTGCCCTGCCGGGAAGAGAACAGGATGCTGTGATGGCACAGGCTGTCTGTACCCCACCGAGATCACAGCTCCCTGCCAGCCTAATGCCGGGAGGAAGAATGAGAAATGCAGGTCAGGAAATTGTCATTGTAGTTCCAGAAACGGTGTCCTTCCCGTGTAGAAGCAGGTGCCATGAGTCACAAATGACTGCAGCAACTTCTCACGCATCGAAGATAGCATTAGGACGTCCAAGTATTAAGCTGAGCTATAGAGAAAGCCCATGTACATTGTATTACTGTGCACTGTCTAGTATAATAGCTACATTTAACTAGATTTCCAGCAAGAGAGGCCAGATGTTTGTGTTTAATTAATGAGGTCTTATTTGAGGCGAGGCTGTGCTGAGGAGCAGGATGGTCCTTCCTTTCAGTGGTCACATTAGATCTGTTAACAATTACTGACAACCAGTATTTTTCTGCCCTGCGTGGGCCACACCAGGATGATAATGGGATTACCCTGAGGTGAGTCAGCAGCTTCACGGGGTAACTCTAAATGAAGCGATGGTGAGAAGGTGGCTGTAGGGGCTGAAGGTGTAGACTGTGCTCTTGCCACTGGAGCCTGTGTGGTCACCATCTGACTCTGAATTAGAGCACTGAACTGGATGACAGAAAGAGGCATGCTGCCACACCTCACTTTGATATTTCATTTCTAACAGGATAGACGCCTGTGGTAAAGATTCTAATTATTCCAAGGGTATACAGGGACAATGCTATCTCTTCCCCTAGTCCCCAGTTCCATGACTTTCCATTTCAGAGTGTGCTTCCTCATTTCTCGTGCTTCCTTATGGAGGTTATTGGTGTGTATGAGAACGTAATAATGGGTTTTTTGTTGTTGTTAGGTGCTGTCCAGTCAAGTACAACCCATAGCAACCCTCTGAAAGACAGATCTGAGCCATGTTCTATCCTGTGCCATCCTCAGACACACTTGAGCCCATTGCCGCAGGGACTGTGTCAGTCCACGCGGTTTACCTGTGTGTGGGTAGGGGGAATTGTTTTTACTCTCTTTCCTTTTTTAGATACATTGTTGCATACCACAGACACTGTTCTGTTCCTTCATGTTCACTTAACAGTGTATCATGGTGATAGTTCCATGTCGTCGTGTAGAGTGCTGTCTCATCCATGTGAATCGATGGATGGGGTGCTATGACTCTTAACCACTTCTCAGTTGATTAGCATCTAAGTAGTCTTCCTCTGTCTTTTTGTCCTTAATGCTGCAGCGAAGTATTTTGACTGAACGTTTGTGTGCACGTGTGCAAAGTCTGTTTTCAGGATGCAGTCCTAGATGGGTGCATTTGTAACTTTGATGGGCATCACCAAATTGCAACAGTCCCATCCAACAGATGTTTGAGAATATCCTGTCTCTCTCGCAGGTTGTATCAGTCAGTCAAGCTGATGTACTCCATTGGCATCTTCTTCACCTACGCCCTCCAGTTCTACGTCCCCGCGGAGATCATCATCCCATTCTTTGTGTCTCGGGTACCTGAGCATTTTGGGTTAGTGGTAGATCTGTTCGTCCGCACTCTTCTCGTCTGCCTGACATGTGAGTAAAGATGTGATAATAGCCTTGCTTGTTTTCCTGTTTTCTTTTTTTACCCCAAAGAGTGCCCAGTCCCTAGGGCTTTCATGAACAAAAGACAGAGATAGACAGAAAGTCTGTGTGTTGTGATGAAACGTTAACTGCCAATAACCGTTTTTTTTAATTATTATTTTATTAGTTTTAATGAACATTTATAGAGATTTTGGGTTCTCATTCATTCATTGTTGCACTGTTTTCTCTACCCTCCTCCCCAGTTCGTTCTTCCCCCCCGCCCCGAATGTCTGTTTTAATTGTCCAATTGCCACAGTGCTTGTCAAAGCCAATTCTGATTAATCTCCTTTTTCAGTGTGTCCTTTGCCATTCCCTATCACTCCTCCCTGAGAGAGACTTCACCCTGATTCATAAGGAAAAGGGGATGGCATATTCTCTTAGCTACTTCCTGCTAAAAAGGGACGCTGTGGGTTTCAGGGTGAAGATCTTCTCTCACTACTCTAAAGGGCCCCTTTGGCAGTAGGAAACACATAGACTATTATGGAGATTGATTTTGGAATTTAGATATACTGTTATTAATTGTGCTTAGCCGTACATGTCCATATCCTTGAAGATGTATCATGGAGATGTTGCAACCTAGAAGACACAAATTTAACAAGTTAAAAGTACATGAGTCAAAAATTAACAAGCAATAATATTCTGAGTAGAGGTTCTAGTAGTGGCACAAATCAAGTTACAGAGGGAAGGTGATTCTTACAATAAAAGGCGTATAGACTAGCACTTTGTCTATTATAGTGTACAGGTTAGGAACCACAAGATGTAGAGGCTCAGCTTTGTCATTTATGGTTCTTAAGTCCTGGAGCAAATTCCATCTACCACTGGGCTGTTTTACAACTCAGATGTTCACATGCAAGGTAGAGGTGAAGTAAGGAACTGCTTATGAGGTTTTCCGTCCATTCGAACAACTAAGAGATAGTGAGAAGAGTTGGGACCTCAGAAGGCTTTTAGGACCAATTAGTAGGCTCTTGTGTCCAGGATAAAATGAATATACTTACCAGTAATGTTAATGCTCATCCATGGCTCTTCTGGGAGGATCTAAATCGTTGACGCGTCCTCCTTTGTTTCCAGCTGGGAGCTGGGGCCTGTGAGTCCTGTCTGCCACGAGGACCTGATGTGGGCCACCTTGGCCAAGTGTCCTTCAGAGCCACACTTAAAGCAAGTGAGTGGGAGCTTCCTCTCTACTCCCTTGCCTATCTGTGGCTCTCGTCTGTGACACTGTCTACTGAAGTGGCCCAGCTTTCCACAGTGGAAGCAATTCTGACCTCCTTTATTACCTTTGTGTGGCACTGTATATGAGTAAGACTTCCTTTTCCTGACACAGGCCCTAAACTGGCAGCAATAGCTGCCCCAACAATTTTGGCCGTTCTCTGGTCTTTTCCCTCTAGATCCCAGTTGTTAAAAGAGGGAAAAATTTGAGCAAATGTATAACAAATAATTTTGAACATTATAATCTTTTAAGCTTACGGCTAGAAGTATTAACAATATCATCATTTCCAATCCAGAGATATATGTTCCAATGCAGTGCCTATTTTCCATAAATGGTTTTGGTAAGAGGAATGTTGTAAATGTGGATACATTTCCACTGTTCCTCCTCCATGCCACAATATAGTGTTGTTAGCGCCAATAACCTTTTTGCTTACTGTATTGAAGCTGCCTGGAAATTCCCCAAGATTATCTGTCTTTGGAATAAAGTTAGAACTCTAATTTTTGTTTTTTCTATTGGACCACAACACACTGTTTTAGGAAGGGAAGATGAGCATGTAGTCGGCTATTTGCTTATAGTCTGGGAAGTCAGAACTGGCTTCCTTACCTGACTGCTAAGAAGAGAGGACAGGCAAGCAACTGCCCTTGCTTTGTATCCACCTGAGCAAAAAAGTGCATTGTGGACTTCAGTCTATTCCGCACCCCTTCAAGCCAGCTCTGGTTGTTTGCCTCATTTTACTTCAGAGATAGTCGGTGAGAGCTCAGTGTCCTGTACTTGTGGGTGCCAAGAACCCCCAGTAGCTGAGGAAATGAAGGCCTTCTCCACCTTTCTGATATAGTCCTGGACAGCCCTGCTCCGAGGATTTCTTGAGGATGAGGGTGGACATCTCGGATTTTCCAGCTCCAGCGAGATGCTCCTAACCTGAACTGACTTGACCTTTGTGACTTTTGTCTGATAGACCTGCAGACCCCCTTCTAGATGAACCTTTGGGAGCAACTTGCTGTATAGGCCACCTGACCCCATGCTCAGAACTGTCCAAAGGCAAGTGTCTGTGACCAAGGTGACAGAAAAGGAGGGCTGTGCGATGCCTTACTTAAATAGTCATTTGCCTTGATGCATCCTGGCAGTATGAATGCCTGAACTCCTGATTTGAATCCTGTCCTCTGCCAACAGCTCTAAGTAGACTGTTTAGGAGGTGTATGTTTCCTGCAAGGATAATGAGGCATTATCTCTGTGTATAGTGTTTAGATGTCAACTCTTAGGACTCCAGTTCTTGAATCCATGGGACACTGCAAGAAAGGATAAGGTGGCTCACGTAATTCCCTTTCTTTAGATCACGTTAAGTCTATCTAGGTAAAACATTGTGTAACTGATAACACAATTCCTTTTCCCTCGGGTGGGGGCAGGGATCTGGGCCTGATTCTTCCGTCTGCCCCATTTTCTCCTTAAACCTGGCTTAGACTCCAGGTAGCATATGGCTTGCTTTCTGCCAGGTGTCTCTTCACCATGCCCCACAGGAGGCAGTGCTCTCTGATTCATAGACCTTGTGTTATCCTTAGATGCCTCTTGAAAATGGGTTGGGTATTTTCCCCCACCTGCTTTCCCTGGTTCTGCCTGTGACTCTCATCTCCCTGCACAGAGGACATGAGTTGCTTTTGATCTTTAGGAGGCTTCGGCTCCTTTCCCCTTCTCCTGCGATATGTTGTGATTTAGTGTTGCTCTGTTATCCTATTCAAGAAGTCAGCCCCTTCATCTCTGAAACTCCTGCTTCTGTCACTGTGCCTGGAGATTTTGAAGTAATTGTGGGATTTAGTAGAAGCATTTCAAAGTAGTACCACTATAAATGTATTTGTGTAGGTTCGTTTTGTTCTTGTTCCTCTGTGCTTTCAAATCTTTTGATATAAGGTTGGCTCGTCTAGGATTTTAGATCTTTGATGTAAATCATTGGTTTTGTTTGTACTCTTGAATTATAATTGTAGCTAGTGCCATTGCTGTCTTAGAGTTTTTCTGTCTGGTTCCTAGCTTTCCTCTCCTTCTCTCCTCCCATCATCAAGGAGAGCAGGAAGATTTCATCCAGCCTCATTTCTTTTCTCCTTGGATGTCAGTCTCTTACCACCACTACCAACCTCAAGGCTGGCCTTGGCTGATGTCTACTTCTTGATGTTTCATTTTGGTCTATTGGAGAAAAGGGAGAGAGAGAGGAACCCTTTCCTAGAGGAGTACTCATTTTGTTATGATTTCATATGGGACAGCACTTACTTCCAGCATGTATTTTTGGAAATGCAGACTTAACAGATCCCCTTACGTCCAGCGTTTATTTAGAGGGAGAGACTGGAGATGCTGACTTCTCTTGGAGAAGTCAGAAGGTATAGGATGGATAGTTTCTTTCAATTTCTTGAGGCATTAATCTTCGATTATTCCTACTGGTTCCCTGTGACATTTGCCATGTCTTACATCAGTTAGGCAGAGAAAAGTTGGCAGTTTGAGTCTATCCAAGTGTTGTTGTTGTTGTTGTTATGTGCCGTCGAGTCATTTGCGACTCATAGCGACCCTATGTACAACAGCCCTAAACCATGCTCTATGCCCTTGGAAAAAATGCCTGGTGATTTATTTAAAAAAAAAAATCAACCATGAAATACAAGTTCTGCTCTTGACATTTGCCATTCTTGTCTCCAGGGAGGACTCAGGCTGCAGTTTTTCCAAAACTTGTTTCTCTTTTTGGCAGTCCATGGGATATCATTGCTGTTCTCCAGCATCACGACTCAAAGACATCAATTCTTGTTCTGCAATCTTTATTCATTGTGCAGTAATGGAGAAGCTTTATCTCTCATACTTTGGGCATGTTCTTAGGAGAGGTTTTTTATTTCTTGGAAAGGGATATCATGCTTGGAAAGTTGGAGGGTCAGCCAAAGAGGAAGAACCACTATTAGATGTATTGACACAGTGACTGCAGCAATGGGTTCAAGTGTGTCAGAGACGATGAGGATGGCACAGGATAGGACAGGCAAGCCATTTTGGAAGTGGATGCCACTCCTGCGTCCAAGCTTGTTTTAATTGGAAGCTCCACCAAACACTGTCCGCTATGGGTAACCATTATTGCATTTGGCACATCAGTGTCACAGTGTTTAGCGTCACAGCAACCACAAGTTACCTCAGTACATCAATGCACAGACCAGTGCTATACCACTTAAAAGAATGTTTGACAAAAAACAATTTAAACCAGGCTTGAGTGCCAGATCAGACCTTCTAATAGGATGAAGAGATCCTTAGGACTCCCTGGGGGGTAGGGGTAGTGACAAGGAGTGCAAAGGATTAAACTAATGCACTGACAACTGTCACACCCCGGTTTGGCAGTCTAGAGCTCAGCCCTTTTCTAAAGAAAAGTCCGAGACCAAGTGTGACTTCCTGTTATCTGCCTGCATTTCCTCAGCCTATCTCACATGGAGGTGGTGGACGTGAGTAAGTAGGTGGTCTTTGGTTAGCCAGGGCCTGTCATGCAATGAGAGCTGAATCTCCCTCTTTGTGTTGGTTGTAGTGTGGCCATTTCTGGCATCATTTCTGGGGCTGGATGTGGAACTCAGCGTCTGGATGCTGTGCTGCCGGGATCATCCTGGGGAAATTCCAGTGCAAGCCTGACTCAGGCCTTCTTAGGTCCTCAGACAAGGATAAGTCTGAGCATGAGATTATGGTGTGTCCTCAAACCTAGATATTATGTATTGAATGGATTCCTCCCCAAAATGGTCCTGAAAGTGAGCTTGTTTGGAAATGTTAATTGGCAGTCATTCCGGAAAAGTCTTGAGTCCTAATCCAATCTGAGTGGTGACTGTGTAACCGAGGAGAGGAGACACAGAGGACAGCCATGTGCAGAAAAGCCTGTTTATGGCAATGAGAGTCGGGGTCTGTCAGAAGCCGGGGAGACAAGAAACAGTCTTCCCCAAGGGACGCATAAAGAAGCATGACACACCAACACGCTAAATGCAACTTGGGGGCACAAACTGTGAGGCAATAAATTTCTGCTCTTTAAAACCATAAAAAACCACCACAACAAAGTGTTCAGAAATGGTATTGGTTGTAATCTTTCTGGAAATTGATCATGAAACTTTTCTTTTGTATCAGCTATGTGGGTTTGAACTGCCAACCTTATTTATCTATCTATCTATCTATCTATCTATCTATCTATCTATCTATCTATCTATCTATCTATGTTGTTGTTGTTATGTGCCAGTTGAGTCAATTAGGACAACCCTGTAAACAGCGGATCTGAACCTTGCCCTATCCTGGGCCATCCTCATCATCTCTGATACACTTGAACCTATTGTTATAGTTTCTGTGTTTCAGTCCATAAAATTAGATGTCTAAGAATAGTGCAGATTTTCAGACAGTGAAGGGTATTCTAGGGAGACTTTACCAGCATCCATCATAATAAAACAGCAGAGAGCTTCCAGGCACTGGAGCTGTTAAGTGTCCAAGGTCATTCTGTAATGTTTATTTGTTCTTCTGGTTGCTTTTTGCTTCTCTTGTGCATAATTCAACTTCTTCTGTTATTGGTCCAAACCACAGGCACTAGAATTCCAGTCAGTCTCTCTGCTGAACATAACCATTTGCCTCATGTTGTTTCATTTAGTTGTTATTTGCCGTTGGGTTGCCTGCAACTCATAGCGGTCCTATGTACAACAGCCCTAAACCCTGCTCTATCTTGTGCCAATCTCACTGTCGCTGACACGCCTACCCCATTACCTCGGTCATTGAACCATTCCATCTTGTCAAGGGTCTTCCTAACCTGTGCTGTCCCTTCACCTTCCCAAGCATGATGTGGCTCTCTAAGGACTTGTCCCTTCTTGTATCATGTCTGAAGTATGTCAGGCGAAGCTTCAGAATTCTTGCTTCCAAGGAGAAGCCTGGTCTCACCCTCTCTGGGACAAACCTGTTTCTTCTCCTAGCAGTCCATGGTATAGTCATTATTCCTCTCCAGCACCACAGCTCAAAGGAGGCATTAATTCTCCTGTCATCTCTTGTCACTGTCCAGCTTTCTGATGCATAGCAAGTAATTGCAAAAACTGTGGCCTAAATCAGGCTAACCTTAGTCTCCAGACTGATGTTGTTGCTCTTCCTGGTTGCGGGTGCCAAGAGTACTGATTATGGAGCCAAGCAAACTAAAGCTGTTAACAGTCTCAGGCTCTTCTTTTAGTTACAAGATTCATATTTTTAGTGGCTCGGTTCAAAATTGGGAAGGATGTACGCCAGGGATGCATCCTGTCTCCATACCTTTTCAACATCTATGCAGAGCAGATTATCCAAGAAGCTGGGCTCCATGAGGAGAATTGTGGCATCAGGATTGGTGGAAGATCTATTAACAATCGGCGTTATGCAGATGACACTACCCTGCTTGCTGAAACTGAAGAGGACCTCATGCACTTGCTGCGGAGGGTCAAGGACTGCAGTCTTCAGTATGGACTGAGGCTCAATGCCAAGAAGACAAAGATTCTCACCACTGGACCAATTGGTAGCATCAGGATGGATGGCGAAGAGATTGAGATTGTTCACAGCTTCAGTTTGCTCGGCTCCACATTCAACACTCTTGGCACCAGCAGTCAGGAAATCAAAAAGTGTATCACGATGGGAAAGTCTGCTGTTAGGGACCTCTATAAAGTACTCAGGAGCAATGGTGTCTCTCTGGAGACTAAGGTGCGCCTGATACAGGCCATGGTCTTTGCAGTCGCTTGTTATGCATCAGAGAGTTGGACGATGACTAGGGAGGACAGAAGGAGAGTTGATGCCTTTGAGCTGTGGTGCTGGAGAAGAGTACTGAATGTACCATGGACTGCCAGGAAAACAAACAGATTCATCTTGGAGAGGATTAAACCAAGCTACTCCTTGGAGGCAAGGATTCTGGGGCTTCATCTGACATACTTTGGACATGTTGCCAGGAGGGACGGGTCCTTGGAGAGGGACATCATGCTTGGGAGGGTGGAGGGACAGCGCAGGAGGGGAAGACACTCTATGAGATGGATTGATTCGGTGACTGGGGTAATCGGGATGGGTGTGTCAGAGGCGGTGCGGTTGGCGCAGGATAGAGCAGGGTTTAGGGCTGTTGTGCATAGGGTCGCTATGAGTCACAAACGACTCGACGGCACATAACAACAACAACAACTTCACCCAAAGTGAAGGCGTGTGGTAACCCCGTTGGAACATCTTGAGTAATCATGTCATCCAGGCCCTGTGGTCCCCAGCGCCCATGCTGTGTATATGTCTGTACCTGAGCGGGTGTGCAAATTCTGTTACTGCCATGCAGGAATACTTCACTTCTGGCAAGGGACTTGGGGGATGAGAGAAGAGATTGTGCCCACTTGGCTTCTTTCTGAAATCTTTACCAGGTGATTTTATCTTTCTAGGAGACATGGACTCACAGAATATAGTTGATACTAGAAGTGATCTGGGATGCCTCTGTGTTCCATGAGTAGAGTCTGTTTTTCCTCAGTAGCATATTCCTGCCCCTTGAATTGAAGCTGTTTGCATGGTGGCAATACATATATCTGTGCCTTTTGACCTTTGGGGCTGTTTTTTACTAATCTGATTGAGAATCCTTATATCCTCTTCCTCCTGGATTAGGGAGAGGAGTGCTTTCCTTGTGCCTTGTCTTCCCCCCACTATCTTTCTCCACTATCAGTTTTATTTAGGGTGTAGGTGTATAGAATTTAGCTCAGCCGGATCAAAAGGAGGTTCTGCCTTCTGCAGCTTGTGACCCTGGCCTTTAAGAGAAAAGTTTGCCTCTTTCAAACTCTGTTATGGAAAATTTTATAAAGCATGCTCACCTTATTTATCTATTGTATTAAGTACAAGGGCCAGCTTTTAGAGTGCTTTGAAAATCATGATGGAGTCGAAGATCTTTGTCTTCCCTGATTAACAGTTCTAGTGGATCAAGCCTCTGTTTCTGTTTCTAATTAACACTTATCAGGGTGGACCACATGTCTCTGACTCTACTTAATCCAAATTGCAGCGCTCCCCTTTGTCCTCCCAGGCAGATAGGAGAGAGACTGAGCAGGTAACGGCCCACTAGAAGGCTGTCATCTAGACCAGGAGCTCATTTCCTCTGATAAAAACACATTCCCCTGTCTTGACCTTGAGTTATAGGGATCCCAGCACCTAGTACGAAAGGGATGGCACCCACTTCCTTTAACAGTACAAAGCCAGATAGACTCGAAGCTGCCTTTTTTTATAAACATGGGTTCTTGCAAGGGAGTCTCACCACCCAGCTGTGCCTTGGGCTGCATGGTTTCTTCCCACTGTTTCACTTTGCTGGTGAGCTAAGGTCCCTTCCCAGACAAATTCCCAAGGGTTTCAAACTGTATTATGCAGTTGCATAAAATGTCTGCTTTGGATGAGACTTCAGAGATCGTTATGTGTAAGCGAATTGAGAATCAGATGGTGAGAAGGTAGCCCTGGGCTACACAAATTGTTACAGGGCAATGACAGCTGAAAATATGAACATTTACCCAGCCCACCCACTGCCATCAGGTCTATTCCTATTCCTGGCAGTCTGATATGTCAAAGTAGAACTGCCCATGGGGTGTGCAAAGTTGAAAATCTTTACAGAAACAGACTGCATCCTTTCTTCCATTGAGAAGTTGGTGGATTCATACCCTTAACCTTTTGGTTAGCAACCCAGTGCTTATTCTACTGTACCACCAGGGCTCCTTAAACTAAGCTTTGTGAAGCATTTGCTCCCTGTTTAGTACGCTGAGCTCTTTACATGCATCCTCTCATTTAAACCTCCCCACTTCTCAGTTGTAGAGCAGAGTGTAAAGAGGTTAAGTAACCAATGCCTCAGGAAGTAGTGGAGTGGAATAAGCACCTGGGACTCCCAGCCACGCTCTTGCGCCTCTCTTTCCCTGAGTCTCTTTTCTCCAGACCTGCGGTGTCTACCTGCTCCATTTTCTCCCCTCAGCATGGTGTCCACCTGCAGCTCCATCTCACCAGATCCATCACTGTGAGGGTGACATTGGACAGGTAGACACCAGACCCCAGACAGGGCACATAATCTTAGAGGACACACAGCACATGAGGTCATGCTGAGCATTGGATTATTCATAATAGTGATTTCATTTTGTTATCGGCCTACTAACTCTTCGAATAATGCTTTTTGAGTTTTTTTATCTCCTGCTTCCTTCCAAATTAAATTTTGAAAGTTTGGAGAATGCTGTCAACTCTTTTCCTTTGGAAATAGCTAAGGACTTAAACACTATTTTTCTCTGCAGAGTACATTTTAAAAATCTACTTTTTGTTTACTTTCTGAAGGTTTTCAGAATAATCAAACTGTTAGTTTATGTATATAGTTAATTTATAGTTAGTCTATGGAAATAGTTAATTATGGATAATTGTCATAAAACGAGTAGAAAAAGAAAGCTGAAGAGATTGTGCCAGTTCGTAAGACGGTGGCAGAGGCCGATCGGAGACTTGGTACGCATGTGCCATTTGTTATCAGGCTTTCAGACTCTTGTCTGATTTCCTCTGAAAAAGCAGAAGGAGACCATTGCTGATTTCTTACTGGATTGACTGTCAGCCAAGTGCTTGCCATGTGTCTTGGGGGAAATGAACCTGAATATCTGACTCCCTTCATTACTCACAGTGCCTTTCTGCTGTCAACCAGGTCCCCATCTTCCCTCCTTCTGCTTTAACATTCTTTATCACACATCGTGTCTATGAGAAGAGTTCTGTACCATGTTAGAGGTGCTAGGTTCTAGTCTCAGCTTTGCCACTCTCTGTTATGTTATCTCTCTAAACCTCTCTTTCCATGATGTCAGAACCAGTATGATAGAGGTAGATAGCCATGAGGAGACTCTAGGTGGTGCAGACAGTTGAGCACATGGCTGCTAACAGAAAGGTTGGCTGTTCAGACTTACCCACAAGAACCTGATTCCATAAAAGGAAAGGTTGGCTATTCAGACTTACCCACAAGATCTACTTCCATAAAAGATCCCAGCCTTGAAAACCCAATGGAGCACAGTTTACTCTGCACACCAGGATCACCTTGGAACCAACCCAGTAGCAACAGGTTTTTTATGGTTAGTTTGTTTATATACTCATTTAACTTAGGTGGAGCCATCTCAGTAAATTAATGTTAAGCAGTTTTGTCCTGCTAGAGTTTCTGGAGTGATGGAAATGTTCATAAATGTGCTGTCCAGTGCAGTAGCCACTAGGCCCAGTGACCACAGAGCTGTTGACATGTGGCAAGTGTAGCTGAGAAATAGCATTCTTTATTTAATTTTCATTTAAATAGCCATCCATGGCTATTAGCTGCCATAATGGACGGTGCTATTTCAGTGAGTAAGTGGGAGTGAAGAAAACATGTCTGTGTACCTCTCTGGACAAGTCTTGGTTTCAAGTGCCTCCCGTTCTGCAGTAGCATTATAGTTCAGAGGTGTGTTTCACTTAAAGCTCTAATGCAACCCAAGTCTTTTATCTGATGCTCAACCAAAGAAGTGGTGACTGGCTTTAACTCTGAAGGTAAAGTTAACTGCATTGGACTGGGTACTCTGACAGTCTCACCAGTGGGGGCCTTCAGGTGGTTGTTAGGCGTGGTTGTGCAAGCATGTCAGCTTTATAAAATGAAGCTGGAACCGAAGCCCTCACAGAAGATGCAAGGCTCTCCTAAGGTACAGGGAGGCAGTAGATATTCTCTGATTACTGTCTCAGCATTGATCATTGATGGGTCACTGATGCCCTGCAGAGAGTCCAGCCAACTCTATTTGATTAGTAATGAGTTCATTATATATTTTTCATAAGCAACAACATATATAACTGTAAAGATAATACTAACACATATCCCATGCCTGTGGAACCCTTTGGGGCTTTAGAAACTTTTACATCAAATCAAACTTTATGCTGAAGTCCATGGAGAACCTTCTTTGATCATAATGACATCCCCATGATATAGGGATTATTGGCTTCCCCATAAGCTAATAAGGAAACTTGTTATAGAACAAAAATAAGCCATAAAACCCCCAGGGCTGCTCGGCTAGCAAGCAGAAGGACTCAATTAGATGAGTTTAATTCTTGAGCCCTTAATTCTTAATAAGCTCATGAAACCTTAGCCTCTTTTCACCTGAAAGAGGTGATCATTTGGAGGGGAGGGATGGGTCAGTGGGCTGTAGAATTAGAAGGTGGGCAAGCAGAGCACAGGATGAAGCCACCACCTCTGTGTTTTAACAAGCACCATTAGAGGATCTCACCACTTACTGCTGGAGTCGCTGGTACAGTACAGAAACCAGTGGCATTTCCTGGTGCAGGCCACCATCCATGTTTATGGGTTTCTTTGTCCTCTTTGTTATGCCTAAGAATGCTGTCTCCTTAAAAAAAACTAAGACTCATGTATACAAGAAACAAAGAACATGATTTTTGCTGCAGAATAATTTTCTACATGTGGAGGCTCCCTCCCTCAGTAGAAAGGTGGTGAAAGAGCCCCAAATCCACCCCCGTCCCCCAGCACACAATTGGTTTTAAAGCCTTCTCGGGTGCTTCTGTGCAGAGCGTGGAGATTGGGAACATGGTTGGTGGGCAGGGGAATCAGTCATGTGGGTCGCCTTTTCATTGGTTGGCTCCTTTGCCTGCTTTTGCCCTCTCTGGGTCACGTACTCACTTTGTCTGTACTTGCTTTGAGTCATGTAGGGTGAGTTAATTTTAAACTGCTAGGACAGATGAGACTCTACCTGGTGCATCTGTGTTTGCTCTTCCCTTCCTAAGCTAAGAATTTTTATGGCCCGCTTCTGCCTCTGGAATTAATGGGTTCTTTTCAAGGTTGGGTTTGAGTCAGGCTCCAGGTGGGCACCAGATGCACAAAATGGGGATTATGCTGTCCCTTCAGTCGCATTTCAGATGTGGAACCACTCGTTTTGCTGGTGCGGGAATGTGGTCGCTGTGAAGAGCTTGGGTTCTGAGCTCAGCCCACCCACAGAACGCCCTCTGCTTTGTCTGTATGAAAATGCTCTGTGAAATAGGGCTTATTGTGATAGCCTGCCAAAAGGAAGAGGCTCTTATTCCTCCTTTATTTCTCGTTAATCTCGTATGGCTGCTTGTGTTGGGGGTGCCCTCAGTCACTGAGAAATGGCCTGCCTCCTTTGTCTGTCCCCTTGTTTGGCAGACACTCACTTGATGGCCTGGCTTTAATTTGGCTCCTTTCCCTTGGAAAGAAAGAAGGAAATAATGTTCTAAAGCAGGAAAAGCTGAATGCCAGGTGAACAGAGCCAGCACAGCTGATGTTCTCTCCCTGTTTGGTCACTGCCTTGCAGGAGGATCCAGGTTACTCTCCCTTGCTGAACGAGGGCCTTGGACCTGATCATGTCTCAGTTTCTGAGAGCTCTTCATTCTATATTAACACTGACAAATGAGGATTTGTTCCACAGTAAGGAGATCTTTTGTGATTCCAGGCAACCCTGATCAACTATATTCTCCCTCTCTCTCTTCCACAGGCGTCTTGGCCATCCTCATCCCCCGCCTGGACCTGGTCATCTCCCTGGTGGGCTCCGTGAGCAGCAGCGCCCTGGCCCTCATCATCCCACCCCTGCTGGAGATCGCTACCTACTACTCAGAAGGCATCAGCCCCCTCACCATCTTCAAGGACGCCCTCATCAGCATCCTGGGCTTTGTGGGCTTCGTGGTGGGGACATACCAGGCCATCTACGAGCTGATCCAGCCAACCAGTGCTCCCCTTGTCATCACCTCCACCAGTGCCATTATATAGATCGTGGTACATTCTCTACGTCAGGCCACCCCACCCCTGTGTGTCTCCCCTAGTATCAGTCCTCAGAGCCTGGGATAAACTCCAGGCTCTGGGGAAAGACAAGGTCACTGTCTTGTGAACTGTCTGGCACCTGCTTGGCCAGGTAGACCGAGGGTGGGAAGAGGGTGGGGAGTTGAAACTGAAAGGTACTACCAGTGACAATGCTGTCACTGTTGATTTATGCTTGTTTTAACCCAGAGCTTTTTCAGCTCTTCTCCCTCATCTTATCTCCCTATTCCCCCTTCCTCCCTTTTGCCCCACCTTCCCCAACTCATTCCTTCCGCACTGCTCACTTTATTTAAAAATTTAGTCTCCCCACATCACATTTTCTCCTCTCTTGGGCCAACTTTAGATTACGTATGTATGAATTCTCTCTCTTTATAAAATCAATCCTATCACTTTCTTATATCTCCCAAATATTTTACCTCAATATTCTCTTACCACTTCGCTCTCCACTGCGTGGGTGGATCCACCTAGTAGTTTCAAACCAGGCCTAGGCCTTGAATTTTTAATCTTTATTCTCTCTCTGGCTTGATGTGACCTTTTATTGCCTCACAGCCCCTCAGCATGGGTCATAATACTGTTGTATTCTTAGCTGCTTTTACTCTTTGATGGTATGAAGTGCTGCCTAAATTGAAAATATTTCTATTGTATTTTAAAAGAGCTTTTGTTTTTAGACTCTTGTCTCTAGATTTGGGATGTTGAGGAGTTGTTTCTTCCTTAGTAAAGCCTTGATTAGCAGTGTGTGCCTCAGGGGTGAGGCGTGGATTTTTGCCTCCTGTCTGTTGACTAGCCTGAGGACAAGTAGAGAAGCCCGAGAGGTACCCAAGGTCTCAGGAAATGCTTGTGAGCGCACAAGGCTGAGGAACAGGGTAGCCAGGGTGGATGTGCTTCTGTGCGTCACAGAAAGCTTAGAGAGTGGCTGTTTTGTGGGTTCAGACATATATGTAGCCTGAGCCTGTGACACGAGAAAAGAGTGTCACAGAGAAAAGGGTGAAAAAGAGTTCAGTTGCCCTCGTGAACAGAGGACACCCTGTTTCCATGGGTGAGTGTGTGAGGTCAGCGTGCACAGACTTGAAGTTGAGTTCCACGCAAGTGCGGTGACTCATGATACTGTGTGGTGCTCGATCATTTACAATCATTAGGGGCAGGGGAACCACAGCCCCTCACCTCCATGCTGCCTCCACAGCCTGGACTGGAAGGAGTCCCCTGACAGACTCCTGTGCCCTGCTTCCTAAACTAATTGTGATTCCTGTCCTTCCCTCCCACGAGCCTCCCTGAGCATCGGAAATACATTTAGAAGTGGCTCATCTCAAGGTCAGTGTTCAGACTTGGGAACAAACTTCAGAGAAGGCAAGAGAAATTGTCTTGCCTTGCTTTTGGCTGTTTTCTCAGCTACTAACTGAAGGGTTGGCAGTTCAAATCCACCAGTGGCTCCATGGAAAACATGATGAAGGGTCACTGTATAGGGATTGACTCAGTGATAGTGAGTTTGGTTGAGGTTTGGTTTTCTTCCTTCTTGTTTTTAAATATATTTCAGAAGGGCATTCATGAACACTTCGTCTCTTCAGGTGTGTCCATGTGTCTGTCTATCTCAGAAGGATTCCTTTTCTCAGGGCCTGCTGATCTCTGGGTCTGTCTCCAGGCTGTCTCTTACCTGGAGAAGTGGTTCTCACTACAGATTAGTTCATGGAGAAAAAGAAATTCTTCAGGATGCTGTTTTTGTCCTTGTGTTCCACAAGCTCATAAGCGATGTGACCAGCCCCCATGGTGTCAGCTGCTTCTGCCCTTCTCTTCCAAGGCCAATAGAGCTGGCTTCGAGGGACAGGATCAAGGCAAGTGGACTCTGTCATGCGCACTGACTCTTAACCTACCTTAGTAATTTATTAAGTTAGGAAGACTTGTTCTCCCTTGGGGGAATGACACGTTTCGTCCCCACCTCTTTGTTCTCTTGGTGGTCTCTGACAGGTGTGTACATGACCACAGTTCTAGCTGGAGGGAACAGAGGATCTGCCCTGTGTACTAGTGGCAAGCTGTAGCTAAGTGGACTTCGATGATGCACCTCTTGCTGGCAAGCTTGCTCCCAAGATCGTAGCTGCTCACTTAGCAGCCTCCCCGGAGCACACCTGAGGGCTGTGATATGCCACCAGGAGGGGATCTCGTTTGGAGCCTGCCCCTGTGTGCTTAGGAGGCTGCTAGAGGCCAGCCTGCGCAGGTGCTTTGCTGCTGGGGCTTGAGGACTGGACAAGACACTAAAGTCCTCTGGCTTCGTCCAACCCGTATCAGAATGCAGGCTGTCACTTCAAGGCCCCATGGCCTAGAATCCGTGGTGATGAGTTAGGAAGCATTCTAGCTTTGGGACTTCTGGGAGCAGACCTGGGAAAGCTTGTGCCCGGTTGGACTCTGCTGTGCTGCTGCTTTGGCAGCCTGAGTCAATGGCTGCTTGGGAGGAGCCAGGCACCGCTGCCGCAGGCACACCTCTTACGTGTCATGTGGAAAGTCAGCCAGGAAGAGCTGTTTGTGGAGGAAGTCCTTTCTCCTTGTCTGCATGCTGCCCACTGGGGCAGCCCAGCATCTCTTCTACTGGCCACTGGGCTGCTGTGGACAGAGAGCCCTCTTCAGGCGCTTCCTTTTTACCGCTTCAGACCCAGCTTACTGGCCCTTCCATGTGCCTTTCTGCTGAAGATCGTCAAGAGCAAGAGTAGAAGTCTGATCAAGGGACAACAGAGCACAGGTTCCCTGGAGTGTCAGACTGAATCTCCTGGACTAACACAGTTAGTGGGTCTTCCTGTGGCCCTTCCCAGCAGCCCCACATTTATGCTGGTCTCGGGGGAGCATCTCAGAGCCCTTTGTTCTGTCCTCCACAAACCACTGCTGGTGCAGATTTCCACCTTTCCATTGGTAGTATGTTTCTTCTTTGATCCAGGGACGTGCCCGGAAAAGCGTGGCCCTGCCATCTTCTGTTTGCTCTGTCTAGGAGCTGTCCCCAGTCACAAGTGCCATTATTTATGTTATGCTGTCGTCCAGCTGCTAAGCGCCTTTCATCTGCAGATCTGTATGAATGTGAACATGTCTTCACTTCAGTGCTGCATCTCATCACCAGTCTTGTGCCTCTACGCCCCCGCCCTGAGTCGCATTCACTGGCTGGTCCTCTTGTCTACGTTCTGTCCTGACACTATACATTTACAGTTTTATCAAGAGTCTTAAAGCATTGCTTCTCAGCAGGTACACGGAAAAAAAGAACATGCCCACCTTCCTTCTTCTCTTAGTTTGTCCGTACCTGAAATGCTTCCCTCCTAGGCTGTAGGCTGCTGCCTGTGTTTCACACTACATGCTCACCCATGCTCTTTTGGAAGTGCAGGATCCCAGTCTGTGTTTACCACATTCTCTGTTCACTGCTGACAGCAAGAGATCTGTCTCAGTGGGACTTGTTTTGAAGCTAGTCAGATGGGAAGGCAGACTTCAGCATCTGCCCCAGCCAGAACACGATGCTGCTTCCTGGCATGGAGACACTAAGTGTGGGCGGCAGGTCGTGGTGATTAGGGAGCTCTGCAATAAGTCTGCCTTAGAATCTAATTTTCCAAAGGTCCATTACAGATCTCCATGTCCGTTAAGGGGAAAAGAAAGGGTGTGACTTGCATCAGAAATCATGGTCAGCCCTTTTAGGTAATTAGGGCTGCTGTTTGCACAGCATCAACTTTTCCTCCCCGTCTTCTGTGCCACTGCGTCATTCCTTGACCAGAGCACAGAAATGGTGCTGATAGGAGGTTACCCAACTAGGTGTGGGGGCGGGGGGAGGTCGGGGTGGGGAGGAGAGTGCCTACTGTAAACCATGTATTTTTGTTTAAGTCAGGTGATGCTGGTGAACAAGAGAAAAACGGTGACTCTGTTGTAAAACATGTCCATGAATGTGTGACTGGGACCCGTAAGGAATGCCACCCTGCGGCAAGCCCTGGGGAGCAGACGGTGCTGTGTGCGTGTGCCCACACCGTGTGTGGGCTCCCCGCATTGTCTCTGCAGAAACATGGAGCATGCAGGTGCTCCGAGATCTCATTATGGGTTTTGCACACAGATTGTGTATTAAAGTTTTGTTTTTCAATAAATGAAATGAGAGGTTGTGGTCTCCATCTTTGCTTTTGTGCCCTTGGTGTATGACTCAGCCCTGGAATTTAGGAATGGAAAGTCCTCCAGCAAGGAGAATGAAGCTGGGGGCGTGATGGGGGTCTCACCTTTGCCTCAGGGCATACGTGGAGTCTCTGTAGGTTGCCTGCACAGCATCTCCTACAGACTGACGCAAGGAATGCTGACATCTATCTCCATGGCAACCAGCCACGCCCCAGGACAAGTGTTGAGGTACCAAGTTGACACATAGGTGTGGCACAAACAAGGGGTCATGAAACCCCTGCACCCTACCTTTGTGCCCATGTCTAAGATGCTGAAAATCGGGATGAGGAGGAGGGCTCCCATCCTCGAGACTCGGGCCATGCCCTGCTCAGAACACTGTTTTCTGTGAAGGTCGAGGGACATGTTGGGACTCTCCTTTGCCTCACCCTCACTGTCCCATAGTGTGGTTGCGTAACCTGGGCCAGAGGCTTCAGCAGGTGATCACTGGCAAACTCAACTCTGTAGGAGCCCGCAGCATTTCTGAGATTCAGATTGGGCTGAGCTGCCCAGGAAACAGAAATGGAAGGCCTGATCTCCTAGCTGGTCCTGTGGACCACCCACTAGTGCAAGAGGTGAGGGTGGCCTAGGGCTTGGGAAGCCATGAACAGATGGCCTGCAACAAACTTCCCATCGAGGACATCAAATGCGCTAGCTGCTGCCTCATTGTTCCACCAGCCCACAAGCACACTTCCAAAGGGGATGCCCTGCCACACCTCACCTCTCCCCTTCCACACATCCTTCCTCAGATCCACTCACCTAGAGCTGCAGCAGCTCAGATGCTTGGACTAAGCCACCCTCCATGCCTCTCTGACATCATCTCTCCACTTAAGCGTCTGAAGCTTTGAGCTGCAAAAGGGCCTGGAAGGTTCATCTGCTTGCTTCCTTTTGTAAGCAACTTGTGCATCCTATCTCCATACCTTTTCAACCTATATGCAGAACAGATTATCCAGGAGGCTGGGCTCTATGAGGAGAAATGTGGGGTCAAGATTGGT
>NW_006399880.1:1546596-1552594 GCF_000299155.1 Elephantulus edwardii | reverse complement strand
AATCGGGATGGGAGTGTCAGAGGCAGTGCGATTGGCACAGGACAGAGCGGAGTTTAGGGCTGTTGTACATAGGGTCACTATGAGTCGCAAGCGACTTGACGGCACATAACAACAACAACCTTTGCAAAATACATAAAAGGAAGGAAAGCCAGCAGAGAGGGGGGCAAACATATATATAAAACCACAGAAGCCTTGGTGGTAAAGTGCATAATGTGTTACAGAAGAATTGACTCCTTTGAGCTGTGGTGGTGGAGAAGAGCACTGAACATCCCATGGACAGCCAAGAGAAATTTTACAGCCTTGAATACCCTGATGGGAGGTCACTATGAGTCAGAATTTACTTGAAGGCAGTGGGGTTTTATTTATTTGCTTTGCTTTGCTTTTACTCATATTAGAAACAGATTGGGGGAAACAAAACACATCTTCTGGTCTTTCTCAGCCTCCATTTAAAAAAATTAAAAAGAAGAGCTAAGCAATCCATTGTCAACAGTCCTGCCCTCAACATTTTTGCCAATTCAGAAGGGTTGGGGGCATCCACAGGGAGGGCGGATAGAAAATGAGCCAGAGAGCTGAAATCTGTAACATTTTGCACCAATACTTGAGTAGCCCTGATTACAAAGTTCTAGAAACCTTGCGAGCAGTTAATGAATGGAGGTAGGTGGGGGGTGGATCACAAACAGTTCGAGAGATCTTCTTTGGAGTCCATGGTGGATGTAGTCTGAGGGACTATTGTCCTTATCCTCATCCTTGGACTTGAGGAGCCTGGAGTGGGGAGCAAACCAGGGCTGCCCTAGGCACCGATTAGCAGGGGGACGTCACTGTTTTATTGTCTAGTCAGGAGTGCACCACTTCACACAGGAATCTCTGTAGCCCACAAAGCAGAGCTGACTTTTAGAAGCTGAGTCTTGGGTGGACGCAAATGGCAGAATGGGGGTGCGGTGAGCGGATCTGGAGATTTGCATGACTGGTCAAAGCAGAACTGTAGGAGTGCAAGCCAAGCCTGCTGGTGTGAAAGCCAGTGGGACCTGTCACTCCACGAACAACCCTCACTTTAGTCCCTACCCCTCTATAAAGATTTCCTCCAGCCCCACAGGCTTTCCTTATTCATCCATGCTACCCCTTTATCTATATGGCTAACCCAAACACAATGCACTTTGTGTGTGAACTTTTTTTTTAATGCTGCATATCTTTTTGCCAAATTTGAGAGGGATTCACTACTTCTCCAGACACCCACCCCCATGCAGCTCAGGAGGGAGTTAATGCTGCCTTTGGCCTGTTGGAACTCAAAGCTGTGTAGCCCACACATGTACAAAGCACAGAAATGTAGCAGCCAGGCCACAGTGAACAGAACCTGAGCAAGTTTTTAAAGGTCTCAGCTTTGGTAAAGAGGAAAAAAATAAGTAAAGATTTGGTAGAGGAAAAAAAAATGGTGAAGAGGAAATAGGTGCTAAGAAGAGAATTTCTAATAATTGATCAGGCAGCCCCAGAAATGCTTTTGCCCAAGTGATGAGTAAGTCCTCAAAGCCATTTGTAGGAGAAAAATAGATGAAATATTGCAAGCACTTTGAGATTGATCATGGGAAACGTTGAGTGCCCTTTGGTTATTTCTAAAGACCTCTTAGCAGAGGGGTGTGTGTGTGTGTGTGTGTGTGTGTGTGTGTGTGTGTGTGCCCTCTATGCATATAACGTGTGTCCCTTAACTAGGTTTGATTGAGCTTCCCACATCTCTAGTTTTTATGGCAACCTATAGAACTGTTGTTGCTGTTGCTGTGTACTATTAAGTCACAACCAATTCATTGCTGGCCTGGATTAGAACCATGTGCCTTTGGGTAGGCAGCAAAGCTGGACAGCAGTGGGGATTTTTTTGGGGGAGGAAGGATGTTTGGTGTCCTGTCATCCCAGGAGAACATTAGGCCTAAAAGTACAAGAAAAAGAATTAAAGGAATATTGAAGTCCAATTGAAGATTTCAGACCTGGATTGGGGAGATGACCTGTATTTATACCAGCTCACAGAACTAGAATACTAAATGTGTCATTTCAGTCCATCCTGTACAACATGCAGGCTTCAAATCGGATTGTGAGCAAAATTAGACATAATTATTTCTCCAGTTCTCTCTAGTGCCCTTAGGCCTGGTTGTCCTGAGATGATAGGACACCAAACATGCTCCACTCCCAAAAACCCACTGCTGTCCAGTTGTGCTGCCCACACAAAGGCACTCATAATAAAACTGGGTGACAATAATGAGATTGACTCTGGTGGCCTAGTGGTAAGGAGCTGTGCTACCATCCCACAGGTACACAGTTTAAATTCACCAGCTGCACCATGGGAGATAGATGGGCAATCTCCTCCTGTGTGATAGACTGCCTCTGAAAAACTGCTGGAGGGTCAGTTATGAGTCAGTTCCAACTTGATGATACACCACCATACAACAACCAAACAGCAGTTTGAATCCACCAGCTGCTTTTTTGGGAGAAAGATGAGCAGTCTCTTCCTGGAAGATTGACAGCCTCAGTAACCTGCTGGAGGGTCATCGTAAGTTGCAGTGCGCTTGAAGGCAGTATAATTTTAGATGTTGAGAGCAAGCATGTCCTAGCTGAGAGTAAGCCTTTCCTAGCAACATGCCCAAATACGTGAGATGAACTTTCATCATCTTTGTCTCTAAGGAGCACTCTGGCTACCTTTCTCCAAGATATATCTGTTTGTTCTTTTGGCAGTCCATGAGATATCCAGTAGTCTTCTTAACACCACAGCTGAAAGGCATCAATTCTTTTGTCAGCTTTATTCACTGTCCATCTCTTAGATGCATAGTACTGGTTGTTAAGATCATAACCTGAATGAAGTACACCTTAGTTTGCAAAGTAACATTATTGCTCCTCAATAATTTGCAGAGTCCCTGACTGTAGGCTTTCCCAATGCAATATGTTTCCTGATCTCCTGACTGCTGGCAACAAGGGTGCTGACTATAGATCCAAGTAAGATAAAGTCATTGACAGAGAATTTTTGTTTTCTTGATGTTGAGATGCAATTTATATCAAAGGCTGTGTTCTTTGATCTTCTGAAGCAAGTGCTTCAAGTCTTCCTCACTTTCAGCAAGCAAGTTTGTGTCATCTCTGTAAGATAGGTTATTGATGAGTTTTCCTCCCATCCTGATGCAACATTCTTCTTCATAAAGTCCAACTCCTTAAATAATTTTTAACATATAGATTGAATATATATGGAGAGAAGATATAACCCTGTTGCACACCACACCTTTCTTAATTTTAAATCATGTAGTGTTTGGTCCCTTGCTCTGTTCACACAACAGCCTCTTGGTCTAAGTATAGGTTTTGCATGAGCACAGTTGTTCTGGGATTCCCATTCTTCTCAACATTAGCTGTAATCTGTTATGATCCACACAGTTAGATATCTTTATATAATCAATAAAACACAAATAGACATTCTTCTGGTATTTTTTGCTTTCATTTAGGATCCATCTGAAATCAACAAATATTTCTGGTACCACACTTCTTCTAAATCCAGCTTAAACTGGCAGTTCTCTATCTATGTAATGTTCTGGCCATTTAAAAATGATCTTCAGCAGTATTTTGTTTGCAAGTGATATAAATTATATCGTTTTATAATTTCTACATTCTTTTGGATCACTTTTCTTAGGAATGGGAATAAATATGGATCTCTTCCATTCAGCCAGCCAGGAAGCTGTCCTCCAAATTTCCTGGTATAGACAGGTGAGCACATACAGGGCTTCATCTGTTAATTGAAGCATGTCAATTGGTATCCCATTAATTCCTGGGGCCTAATTTTTTGCTAATACTTCCAGTGCAGCTTGAATGTCTTCCTTCATTACCATTGGCTCTTGTTCATATGGTTCAAAAGTCCTGAATTTTTTTACTGTCAACCAGCTCTTTTTGGTACATTGATTCTGTATATTCATCTTTTTTTTTCCAATATAGAATAAATACTGCAAGGTTAATGATGTCTTCTAATAACTAAGAGCAAGCCATCTTATAATTAGAATCCTTTCTGGGTCATTCCAGATTTTGTCGATATCTCCTTTCAGTCTTGCAACTCAAGGCTTGAATTTGTTTTTAGTTTTTTCAGCTTGAGAAATGCCGAGTGAGTTCTTCCCTTTTTCTTCTCTAATTTCAACTCTCTGCATTTTCTTTCACAATAGTTAGCTTTGCCTTTTTGTGCTATTCTTTGAAATCTTCTTTTCAGCTCTTTTATATAAGCATCCCTTTGTTGTGGTTTCTTGGCTCCCCAATGAAATTTCAGTTTCCCCTGACATCCATTTGGGTTTTTTTTTTCTCCTCTGTCTTTTTGTGACCCTTTTTTCCCTCTCTTCATGAATGATATCCTTGATGTCATCCCACAACTCATCTTGTCTTCAATTACTGGTGTTCAATTCTTCAAACCTATTCTTAGAATGATTTTGAAATTCAGATGGGATATACTCAAGATCTTATTTTGGTTCTTATAGATTTGTTTTAATTTTTTTTTTCATCTCAATTTGACTTATAACTTGCTAATTTGAGTTAACCAAACTATGGTCTTTCTCATAATTAAAAGGATAATTTCAAGTTCTGATCTGAAGTACAGTGTTGTGATAGTATATTATTCATACACATATAATAAGGAAGACATGTTAATACAACTATTGTTCCAACATACACACCGACATCTAAATGTAAAGAGAAGGAAATTGAAGTTTTTACCAAATTTTGCATTCCATAATTGACCAAATATTCAATCAAGAGGCATTAATGATATTTGGTGACTGGAATGCTAATGTTGGAAACAACGAAGTAGGCATAGTAGTCAGTAAGTATGGACTTGGTGGCAGAAAGGAGAGCGAAATAGAAAAATTAAATTTTGTGCATTCAATGATTTACTCATTGCAAATACCTTTTTTTAAACAAAACAAACAAACAAACCACAAATGGCAATATTAAACATTAGATCTCACCTGGTAGACTGCATAGGAATCAGATGGACTACATTTGTGCAAGAAATTGTTGGAGAAGTTCAATATCAGCAGTTAAAATCAGGCCGCCAGGTGCCAACTGTGCAACAAACCATCAGTTGTTTCAGTGCAAGAGAAATGTAGATAGACATGACATTTGTAGGGCAGAAGGCCATGTGAAGATGCAAAGGTCAGAGTTATACAGACACAAGACAAAGAACACCTGGAGTCCCCAGAAGCTGGAGGAAACATGGAAGGAGGGAGCTCTTAGTAGCCTAGTGGCAAGAAGCTGCACTGTAGTCCCAAAGGCTTAAGGTTCAAATCCACCAGCTCCTCTGTGGGAGAAGGATGAGTAATCTCCCCCTGATTGAGTAATTACTTCTAAAAACTCGCCAGAGGGTCAGCAATAGATCTGTTGTGTTCAGCTTCCACTTATTTCATCACTGTTTCCCCCCCTGCCCAAATGTCAAAAGCTAACTTGAGAAAATGGATTTTGATGCATTTCTTTGAGAAAAACTATTTTATCCTTGGTTTTAAGTAATTTCCACCCAAAATTTAGCTGCAAGAAAGTCCTAAGAAAATTTGAAACAAGGATGATTATACCATTAAGGATATGTGTAGGGACTTGAGATTTTAACTTTAAACTGCGAGAGTATTGGATATAAATTCTTCCAGTTATAAGCCACTGCTAGGTAATAAAAGCTCTCTGAAATTCTAGGAGCGAATAGGACAAGAAGTTCAGAAACTGACTATCAGTACAAGTGTTCTATAAGAACCTTCATAGAATGTAAAATGTACTATTTAGAAACATTATCAGAAGATTTAAAAAAAATATTTTAGAAAAACATCTGCATAAAGGTCCAAAAGAAGAATAAATTCCTACTATAACTGTTCTTTGATTTTAGAAAAAAAGAAGTCCAAATACAGATAACCTTATTACACAAATTTTGATAAATCATTAAAACAACCACCCAAGTACACTTTCCTAATACTGTAGAACACAATCAGGAACGGTGTCTCCCTGGAGACTAAGGTGC
>NW_006399880.1:1545111-1546035 GCF_000299155.1 Elephantulus edwardii | reverse complement strand
TTCTGCCAGTATAGAATCTACAGAAACAATTTCAATGGACTGAAATAAAATCTTGATAGCAGGAAAGACCTTCCTTTTCTAGATCAAAGTTTAGGTTAGAAATAACTTTAAAAGGGTTTTATTTTGTTTGTCTTCAGTCCGTGTGTAAATATTCACATGCTCGTGCATCATAAACAAATTGTGTATTCATATGCATAAATTTGTAGAACTTGTTTCTACTTCAAGAGAAGCAGTACATTTAATTTTATAAGGTCCTTTCCACTAGTAACCCTGTATTTGTAAATGCTGTTGTTGTTCTGTATTTGTAAATGCTGTTGTTGTTATGTGCTGTCGAGTCACTTGCAACTCCTAGTGACAGTCGATGTTGTCTTTAAGTTTCTAAATATAACAAGGCAACCAGGAAGTACTATTCAACACATAATAGAAGTGAGAAAGAAAAAGAAATCTTCTCACAGTTTCTTTAATCCAAGTCTCCCTACTCAATTACTGGATTATCTTGACTGTTTTCTAAAGTCTAATTTACATGTTCTCTTCCTGCCTCCTGCTGCCCTTCTGTTCCCATGCCCTCTGGTGGAAGCACATTGAGACCACCTTCTCCTTGTTAACACTGTGCTCCCATGTCCCTGGGTCAGGAGCACCAATATCACAGGAGGATGAAGAAGAAATGGGAGACAGAGGGGCTGGGAGGCCTGAGCTCTCAAGCCAGAGAGGACAGGAGGTGCCAGAGGAGCAAGGAGAAGGGATTGGGGGGTGGTGCTGGTAGTGAGGGACAAGGGTGGGAACAGACACATGTGCTCAAGGAGTGGGCCCCTGGGACGAACACTTGATCCGTTTATTACCTGCATATTCTCATAAGCTCTTTTGGGTAAAATCCTTGTCTGTCAAATATTTCTCTAAAGCTGAGCACTCAAATTAAGACAGATT
>NW_006399880.1:1519522-1520398 GCF_000299155.1 Elephantulus edwardii | reverse complement strand
AAGCTTCGTCTGACATATTTGGGGCATGTTGCGAGGAGGGACTGATGCTTGCGGAGGGACATCATGTTTGGCAGAGTGGAGGGACAGCACAGGAGAGGAAGACCTTGAGATGGCGAGGTTAGCACAGGATAGAACGGCATTTAGGGATCTTGTACATATAGGGTCGCTATGAGTCACAAGCGACTCGATGGCACATAACAACAACAAGAAGAAGACATACAATTCTAAGCATACATCGCTAGAAGCCCATTAGGAATTGTCAAGCCTTCATTGTTGAAGTGATAAAACTTCTGACACTGCCCCAGATGCAGAAAAGAGTTTTAACTAAAAGCATCAGTCAATGCAAGACTTCAAGATTTAAGTTACTGACTTGAGTTTTGCATAGAAATACAATAGTTTATTGAAAGACAAGGAACTCACAAAATAAATATCACACGACGTGGGTAACACTAGAGGACATTAGGCTGAGTGAAATATTTCAGTCACGAAAAGAGAAATATTGCATAAGGCCACTGTTAAAAAATAGGACTGACCGGGAAATTGGGGGGAAACCAAAAAGGGGTCATAAATAACAAACACTGCATTGGGTCACAAGAAGGAAAGAACTGTTTAAAAGTATACATGAGGATATATTATTATTTGTATGATAATTGTCCAGAATAAGAAGTGCAAGGCAGAGTGGACTGGGGGAAGGAGAAAGGGAGAAAATTATGGAATAATGAAATTTTTTTTTTAACCTAACCAGGTGAGGTAGAGAGAAATATATGGAACAATATATAAATAAAAAATCCATCTTTGCTGTAAATTATCATTAAAATCACAATAAAAATGAACAAAAGAAGAGTTAATTGAATTTACTAGTTTTTGTCAAATAAG
>NW_006399880.1:1509764-1516736 GCF_000299155.1 Elephantulus edwardii | reverse complement strand
CATCTTGATTGCATGTTCGATCGATCTCCGACTGTAAAAGTTGATAGAAATCATCTGTGTCTTCTTCTTTGGCTCTGGTTGTTGGCGCATATATCTGAATGATAGTGGTATTCACTGGACGTCCTTGTAAGCTTATGGATATAATCCTATCAGTCACAATATTGTATTGATTATTCTTTTTGTTGTCTATTATTGTTATTGTTAATATTATTATGTCATCAACTTGTCTTTTGAGCACTAAATTAGAATCTGAGATGAAGTGTAAAGAGAAAAGAAAACACCTGGAGCCTGAATCGGACACTTCAAAAAAATCAAAAAGTAAGTGTTAAGCATTTTTTCTGGGAAATGTTCAAGTAATCGGGGAAAGATTTTTCTAAGACAGGAGGGAGAAAGTACTTGCAGTTAGAGTCAGTAAAGTCAGAAGGGGTGCAGGGATGAGAGGGGGAAAACACAGACACAGAGTAGAGAGAAATAGAGAAACAAATAGGAATAAGAGGGTCCTCTTCTTCCTGGGAGTTGGGTGCCTGCTGGTGAGCAGCTGCGTGGCAATCCCGAAGGCCAGCGCTGTGAACTCACCAGTTGCCAGGGAGCAGAAAGATGGGCACTCTCCTTCGGTCCACTAGCTGCTTGTGAAAACGCACTGGAGGGACAGCTGTGTGGTGGTTCTGACGGTATGGTACTCAATAACTTCCTGTGGCCTCAGAAACTCCGACGTTAAGGAAACTGTCCATATAACCTGGTCAGTATCTCTTACTCAGTACCACTGCTAGTCAAGTGACGTCAGTCTGGATGTCTTTCTGACATGTTGTTGTGTGTCGCCAAGTCAGAACTGACTCACAGCTGACCCGTTAGGAGGTTTTCTGAAGCAGTAAATCGCATGGGAGGAGATTGTCCATCACCCCATAACTGCCTTCCTTTGGGATTGTAGTGCAGTTTCTTACCACTAGCCCCACACAGTGGTTGCTAATGAAAAACGTAATTTTTCTTGCAAGACCCGTGACACTTTATTGTTGCCTACGGCATTGGGAATGTCAATAATGTTGTTAGAAGTTTTCTAATACTACTTGATTTAAAAAAACACACATGGTACTTGAAATGGAGGGGGCAACACAAAAAAGAAAGCTCCTAGTTACTGAATATTTGTTTGTAGATGGATTAGAATGAAAAAGAAACACTGTGTCTGCTTAAGGATTAAAATACTTGTTTTATCTTAGATTATATTTATATGAGGGGGAGGTCTGACATGAAAAATAAAGGAAAAACAAGCAATTAGATATAAATATGGAAAAAGAAACTCAACTGAAACATCTACTGTTAAACGGATGAGTGCCTTGAGTAGTCAGGATAAAATAACTTCTGAAACACTGGGAACTAAAATAATCCTAGTTATGAGGAAGATGAACAGTAAACAAGTTAACTCTTAACAGAGGACTGTTGGATAGTGGAGAAAAAGGGCACAGAAAGAACTGAATTCCAAAAATGCTAATGGTGGTTCAATTTTCTGAAGGTTACCTGATTATTTCGTACAAAGTTTGGGATTTCTGAATATTCAGATAGGGACCTGAGAGAAGAGAGAAAGAGAATGAATCGTCTTCATTTCATGAAACCAAATTTCCAGAAAAGAAAGTTAAGTGGACAGAAAGATTATGATGTTTTTCTTTTCTTTGTCAACCCCTGATATGGTGGAAAAGGGGTAATAAGGGATAGTAGTACGGGTAAAAGGGTAAGCCAAGTGCGGATTGCTGTTGTTGTTATGTGTCAATTTACCTGTGAGTCATAGTGACATCTGTAAAATAGCCCTAAACCCTGCTCTATCCTATGCCAATCTTATTCTCTCTGATGCACCTACCCACATGTCCCCAGTCTCTGAATTGAAACATCTCATAGAGAGTCTGTTTCTCTTGTGCTGTCCCTCCACCCTCACAAGAATGACTTCCCTCTCCAATGACTGGTCCCTCCTGGCAAGATGTCCAAAATAAGTGGGAAATTATGGTGTGAAAATATCATTCAGGTACCTGAAACATTTTCAGTTAATTTAGTACATATTCAGAGTACTTAATGTGAATTACGAGGCACACAGAACCAAACTATTTACAGATGCATAAGGTACATATCATGGTTCATTGGCTATGTAGCAAGTTCACTGTCTTGTTCTCAATAATCAATCACATTCTTGCTTCATTAATTGTGTAGACTAAACATCAGTGACTAGTACACAAATCTATTACCGTTTACACAATAATTAAAGGGATATGTGCAATAGGTCTCTTGTCCTCTAAGAGGTAATTCCTAGATGCAGGGTGATGGACACTTTGTCCTTAACATACACCTTTAAAAGCCACCTTAGATGATTAATATTCATGTAAACTATAAAAAGAATGAACAATGAATGGCATAGAACATTTTTGGAATATATAAGTTACGGTGAGAACAAAGTAAAAGAAAGACACTCTCAAAGTGTCCAAGTACAAGGAAAGCAGCTATATTTACACAGAAAACACATTGTGTAGCTGTTCTCATTCTTGGCAAATCCTGACACTAGAACAGTCTATACTTCAAATATTCAGTAATACAATCCAGGCTGTGGTATCTGGTACATGTGTGTTCACTGGCTGTGCTATCTACTTGATTTCTGTTGTTGGTCTAATGGATGAAAAGATACAAATAAGCATCAAATAGATCTACGTCTCCATTCTTTTTATTTCATTTCCCAGGAAGTAATCCTTCACAGGGTACAACAAAATCAACCCAACAGGAAAAAACAAAGACAGGTTCTAGAGTTTCATCGGAATGTCATCCTTGTGGTTCAAACAAAGGTAAGTTACCAGGTGAGGAAGGACTATTGATGAGAAAACAGATAGTAAGGACATAAGCTTATCCAGAGACAAACTGAGTGATACCTTCAACCTGCGTATACATGGCTTCCTTGTCTAAAAAGAAACTCAAAATGATTGTCCAACTTTCCTAATAAAGGTTCAACTTATCAGCAGTGAAATTAATAAAGAGACCTAAAGGAGTCCAAGAAGATTGGCGAAGGTCAGCATACTGTTTGAGGCAATTGCTGAATAGGGTCAACAGGCTGAAAATTTGGTCAGAGAGAAGCCAGGAATTTGGTCAAGGAAGAATGTCACTGTGAGCCAACAGGGAAGCTTATAATGTCAGGGAAGTGTGAAAGCTTAAAGCCCAAGACAGGAGACTCCTCGGGAGCTGAGTATGGGATGAGGTATAGTGTGATCACTTAATCCAACCCCACTAGAAAGCAAACAAGTGGTCAGGCCTTTTTTTTTTAACAGTATAGCACAATTCCATGACATACAAACCGAGTGGAACTTGAAAGAGTGGAGTGAGGAATAATAAAACAAAAATAGGATGCGTGGAAGGAATGTGTACTAGATGGTCAAGGTCAGGTCCCACATAATAACACACTCACACAGGAAAATTAATCCAATCATATATATTCACAGTCAATGTTCTCATACTTAACCTATAGCAACCCAGCCTGCATCTCCCTCATTTTCTTATGAATCTTCATGCAAGTGCTTACATTATACAGCACAATTACATTTTTCTTTTGTACATCCTGATTCCTTAGACAATCATTTCACAAGAGAATGTGAGCAATGCTTCAAGTGGCTATGTTGTCGTCAGGGACCACTGAGTTCACTAGGACACAGATTCTCCGAACAGCAGATATGAACCTTGCCGTATCCTCAGCCATCCTCACAATCTCTCATACAATGGAGTCAATTGTTAGTTAATATATTGATCCATCTTGTTGGGGACCTTCTTTTTCTTTGACCGTCCACCTTTCCTAGCATGATGTTCTTTTAAAAACTTTCGCTCTCTTCGCACCTTCAATCTATATGCTGAGAAAATCGTTAAAGAAGCTGGACCTTGGAAGAAGATTGTACCATCAGGATTAGATAGAGACTCATCAATAACCTCTGTTACGCAGATGACACAATCTTGCTTGCTTAAAATCAAGGGAACTTGAAATACTAGTTGTAGAAGATCATTTAGTCTTTGATGTAACTTACTTGCTCATTAGCACGTTAGAGAGGTCCGTGACTGCTGATGTCACCATGCAGCATGAGTTTTTTGCTCCTTGATCATGGTTATACTGGGTGTGGATCCTGGATCCAAGTAAAATGAAATGATTGACAATGTCAATATTTTCTACTTCTATCAGAATCAACTATTATAGATCTAGTATCAAGGATTTTGTTTTCTTGATTTTGAGATGTAATCCATATTGAAGGCTCTAGGCTTTGATCTGCAACAAGTGTTTCAAGTCCTCTTTCATCAATCAAGATTGTATCATCTGGATAACATAGGTTATGACGGGCCTTCCTCTTAGCCTGATTCCACAATCTTCTAAATATACTCAAGCTTCTCAAATTATGTGCTCAAAATACAAATCAAATCAGAGTAAAAAACAGATACAAGCTTGATGTACATCTTTAATGATTTTTAAACCCCGCATTTTCCCTTGTTCTGGTAGGAGGGATAAGTTCTTGAAAGGGCTAGAAAGTTAAAGTGTGGTCAGAGGAAGAGAAAAAAATCTCAGTGAGGCGGGTTGTCATAAAGACTTAAATAATGGGCTTAAGCACAGAAGAGATTGTAAGGACAGAGCTGGATTGGGGCATGCTTTCAATCTGTTGTTCATAAAGCTCCTCTGAGTCAGGGTGAGCTACCATATCCCTGATAACATAAGTGAATCTAATTTACTTAAGGTCAACTGATGTATAGATATAAAAATAAAATAAAATGTAATGCATCATAGTACAGTATAAAGCCATAATATTTTACATATGGCAGTAAAAAGAAAATATATGAATTTTTGCGTATCGTTATATCCATATTTGTTTACACCATATACACAAGATCTAGACCACGGTCTTCGCATTAACTTGATGCTATGCATTATTTGCTGCATAGCTGGGCAATGACTATGGGTGACAGAAGAAGAATCAATGCTTAAAAATACCACATATCGCCAAGAGCTCAAACAGGTCCCTCTTTCAGAGGGTAAAACAAATTTTCTCCTTGGAGGCTAGGATTTTGCAGCTCGTCTCACATATTTTGGGTGTGTAGCCAGGAGGGACAGGTTATTAGGGAAGGACACATTCTGTTTAGAAGGGCGAAGGGAGAGTGCACCAGAGAAAGACCCTAGGTGGGATGAATTAACACAATCACTAGGATAATTGGGTTAGATGTGTTGGAGTCTGTGAGACAAGCTCACAATATGGCAGGTTTCAGAGCTCATGTACATAGGGTCACTGTGAGTCATAGACGACTCAACGACACATAACAATGATTATATATAGATATATAAATGAAGTATAAACAATTCTTGTTCCACTATATCAGAGACACGTCTAATTCTCAGAGCTAAGCAAGTGATAGATATTTACAAAATTCTCTAGTTGAAGAAATATATGAATACACCAAGCAATCCTATGATTTATGTGGCTTTCCCCCCAAACTTTAGGGTTGTCAAAACCTGATGAGCCTGTGAAAAGCACAGAAGACTCTGGATCAGAGTACTTCACTTCTGTCTCTACTCACTCTAGTGTATCCAGTGAGAAGAAGAGACGACGAAAAGTCAAGTTCTGTATTCCCGAAGCTGCACCTGGTAAGGATCAGGAGAGAAGAGTAGCAAAAGTCTTAAGTGGATCAATTGATGGGGATCAGAGCATATTTATGGAAACTCCAATGTCTCTGCTCATTCACTGACAGAGATGGACTAGGGCCTGCTAATAAGCTTCTTCTCCTGTCTTAACATGTATGTGTTTTATCATCTTCTGGACTGCATAATGCCTTACTCACTAGACCACAAGAGCTCCCTCAATATATGTTCTTGTTGTTAGGTGCTGACAAGCTGAGTGTGGCTCATAGCAACCCTATGAATAACTCATCTTAACCCTGTCCTATCCTCTGCCGTCCTTATAATTCTGACGTATTCAAGCCCATGGCAGTGATCACTGTGCTGACTCATCGGGCTGAGGGTCATCTCCTCTCGTCCTTTTTGAGCAGATTGTCCCTTAACAAAAAATAACTTCTCCTAACAACATGAAATGAGTATTCACCATCCTTAACTCTAACGAGGACTGTGGCTGCGCTTTTCCCAAGGCATATCTGTTTTATCCTTTAACACTTATAAAACCACATGTAAATGAACTATACTCGTAGAATAAATGGAGAACTCCAATAACAAAGACATGCAACTAATAAGGTAAACAAAATACTTTCAAAGAGTGATAATTTGACAAACAGTAAATCAGTAAATTGAAGAAGACTAAAGATGTAAAATTTTATCAAGTTTAAATAATATTAAAAGTGAGAAAAGAATAGGGAAACCTAAAGTTCTTTTTTGGGAAAAAGCTTACATTTTTAAATACACACAAACACTTTGATAAACGGCGATGGTTCTGGAAGGGCTTTGGGCCTTTTGTTCATGGGGTCATGATGTTCAGTTGAATACAACTGAATCAACAATTACACACACACACACACGTGATGATAAACACTGTAACAGTGATGTGTCAAATGCAATAATGGCCATTCATGGTGGACAGTGTTTGGTGGAGCTGCCCAATTAAGGCAGAAGTTGAAGCAGGAGTGGCATGCACTTCCTAAATAGCTTGCCTCTGAAAACTCTATGAACTTGGAGAAATGTTGAAAGTTATACAAGTGTTCAGGTCTTTCGTTCATAGGGTCACTATGAGTCGTCTATTACTCGATGGCACTTACAATAACAAGTATACATATATACTATATACGTATATGCATCAAGATGCATTGATAAGAATGTGTGACTGGAATGCAAAAGTTGGGAACAGAGAAGAAGATTCAGTAGTTGGAAAACATGGACTCGGTGACAGAAATGGAGCTGGGGAGAGAATGATCGAATTTTGCACAATCAATGAGTTATTCATAGCAAATACATTTTTTAAGAGACATAAACGCAGG
>NW_006399880.1:1502071-1507077 GCF_000299155.1 Elephantulus edwardii | reverse complement strand
ATATACAGTATATAATATGTGTTATCAAGGAGATATTTGGAGAATGTTGTAAGGAGGGACCAGTCTTTGGAGAGGGTGGAGGAACAGTGCAAGAAAGGAAGACCCTTGATGAGATGAATTGACTCTCTCGGTGGGGTAATGATGGGTAGGTGAGGCAGAGACAATAAGGTTGGCTCTGTATAGAGCAGGGTTTAGATCTTGTACATAGTGTCGCTTTGAATTACAGGCAACATGAAGGCCTATAACAAAAACATGACTGAATACAAATAAGTGTTGATAATTTACCCTCAAAAGATAATCACAAATTCACAAATTTAAATATAAGTGACTAAAGAACAGAGTGTGATGAGCAAAGAGGCACTTAAAAGTCTAAAACTTCTACTTTGCTCTTCTGAGATTGCTAACTCCCTGTCAGTGTTCTTCCCTTCCTTAGACGTTACTGACCACCCTCCTTAAAATACCTTTTTTTAAAAAAAACTTTGGGGATTTGTTGTCCCCAGGTATGCCTTCTCTTTGCAAAAACTTCTTAAATACCCATGTACTTTAAGATTTTTACATTTTCTTCTTGTATTTTTTTTCTCCCTAGATGAAGTCATCTCCTATTGCTTTAAATATCACCTGTACTCTAATGATTCCTTAATTCATGTCTTTCTAGACCTTCACACACTATTGATCTCTTCTGGACTGGACCTTTAATAATGGCAGAGACCATATAAGCCTTGCTCACTGTTAAATCTGTAGTGCTTAGCATGATATGTGACATTTAAATAAATATTTTGATGAGTAAAGAAAAAGTCTAAAATTTCTACATTGCCAAGAGGATTATCATCGGCTCCAGCAAGTAACTATGTACTCAGGAGAGTGAAAATAAAGCAGTAGTTGTGATTGTCCAGTGGTTGTGTGCTCAGTTCTAACTGAAAAGTCAGTGATTTAAATTCACAAGCACTCCAAGGGAGAAGATTTCTGAGGTCTGATTCAAGGATTTAAACTCTTGGAAACCACAAAGGACTATATAATATAGTTTCTGAGGTAGAAGTGGTTTGTAAGTACTTTAGTCCTACAGGAAATATTTTCATTTTCTGCAACTGAATGTTTTCATATTTATTTGTTAATTAATTATTTACTTTCCTATTGTTGCTTTAAAAATTATATTAATGTCTCAAAACATGAATTTATTTCTGCCAAAACTCCAAAAAAGTGTGCACAGTGCTATAATTGAGAAGTCAATAGAACTTTCAGATATACCTAGGGAAAATATTTTTCTTTCTTTTTGCTTTTCCTAAGATCAATGACACTGCTTTGCTTGCTGGGTCATGATTTCTAGATTTTTCTCTCTTTAATATCATACTTCCCTCTTAAAAAGACCACTGCATTACATTTGGGGGCAACTCAGTTAATTCAAGACCTTTTTGTTGTTCAGTGTCATCAAGTCCAGTATGACCCATAGTGACCTTATGAACAAAAGATCTGAAATCTGTCCTGTCTTGTACCATCCTCACAGTTTGTAACACAGATTGCAGTAGTCCCCATGTCAATCCAAATCGTAGAGGGTTTACCTCTTCTTGCCAGAACCTCCACCCTTCCCAGCATTATGTCCTTCTCCAAGGTATAGCACCTCCTAGCAACATGTCCAAAGTATGTGAGGGAAAGCTTCATCATTCTTGCCTCCAAAGAGGACTCCAGCTACACCATCTCTTGGCCATCCACGGGATGTTCAGTGCTCTTTTCCAACACCCAAGCTGAAAGGCATCAATTCTTTTCCTGTCATCTTTATCCATTGTCCAGCTCTCTCACATAGCAAGTAATCAGAAGGCTTATGTCCTAAGTCAGATGCATTTGAGTCCTCAGATGACATTACTACCCCTCAGCAATTTGGAAATATTCCTAACGGCACATTTTCTCAGTGCTATTCAATACCTTAGAGAGGAATAATTCAGCCTGTAATGAGCACAATAAACAAAATGTAGACGGCTTATTTTGTATTGGCTAATTTACAGAAAAGGTGCGCATACTGCATATAAGTCAACATACACTTATTCTCAACATCTCGGTGATGTTGAGAATTATAAAACCTTTCTATTTTGGAGTATTGAGGACAGATTCACTATCTGTGATTTTCTGGTATATGGTGAGCAGTAACAATAGAGTCACACAAATTGATAGGTGGGGTGAGTGAAGGAACTGGAAATGATCTTATGTGAAAACCCATGTATTCAAACTTTTTAATAATTCAGTATAAAATTTAAAAAATGCAAATTATAAATAAAAAACATAACCAAAAATAAATACATGACATGAACAATTTTTCCCCCAATCACCAGCTACTACTAAGGAGAAAAAGGACAGTCCATGGATTTATCGCTGGTGGAAATACTTTACCTCTTTTTTGAAGTGGAATTTTTGGCCCAGCTATTTTCTACGTAAAACCTATGGTAAGTGGAGATAGGACAAGGGAGACATAATGAGGGCAGAGAGATACAACTGAAGTTTGTTGTCTACAAGTAAATTGATGGGCAGGCCACAAGTAATGGATATATACTGGAGAATATTGTATATATCTCTATCTCTATCTATCTATCTATCTATCTATCTATCTATCTATCTATCTATCTATCATCTATCCATATTAGGGAGCTCCGATGATCTAGTAGCAAGAAGCTGTGTGACAAAGTCAAAAAAGCATGAGGTTTGAGGCCACCAGGAGATCCAGGGGAGAAGGATGTACAATCTCTTCCTTTTTGGTTAACTGCCTCTGAAAACCACCTGGAGGGTCAGCTAACGGTCAGTTTCGACCTGAACGTTATCAACAACAACTAGTGATATAGTCCATAGAGAACATAGGGAGTAGCACCACTATTCCAAATGTGACCTCCTCCTCCCTGACTGATTAAATTCACCACAAACTCCACAGGAGGAAGAAGAGGCGTGAAACAATATTCTGTCCTTTCACTCAATTTACTGTCTTTTAAATTCAATATAGAATTAGACATAAATTTGCATCAACTCAACAACAACGAGATGATTTTATAGACATGTAGTGTAGGTATAGGTATAGATTAGACAGAGATAGATATAAATTGAGTTGGAATTAAATCATGCTTGATCCTCCAAAGTGTTTTCAATGGTATTGAAGGAGACTGCTCATTTTTCTCCAACAATGTAGCTGTTGGGTTTGGTAACCCAGTTTCTTAACACTAAGAGGTATATAGCACTGCTCTGTGTATTGCTGCACAAAGGTAACTCATGGTTGCTATGATGTTAATCACTGTGATACTCATGTGCCAAATGAGATAATGGTTACTCATGGTGGACAGTGTTTGGTGGAGCTTCCCGATTAAAACAAGCTTGGAAGCAGTCGTTCCCAAATGGCTTGCCTCCGGAAACTCTAAACAGTGCTCACATCTTTTGTTCATAGGGTCTCTATGAGTAGTCGATGACTAGAAGGCACTTAACAACAACAACAGGAGCCAGAATTCAGGCTCTGTCTGTGTTTAAAACCCTGAATGAAGCCTTTAGTCAAATGTAGTATCCAAGTTAGACGTAAACTCTAATTTTAATCAGCCCCAAATCCCTCATGTCCATGGGAACAGAACGCAAATGTGACTTGAGCAGTTTCCACGAGTGGTGATTAGGGGCTAAAGTGGAAGTCAGTAAAGTCTTCTATGTAAATTCTGAATACCTTATGAAACAATATAGCCTTTCTTATGACAATGGACAGAGGATAAACAGGAACATTTTTCCTACATTCAGCCATCAAATACTGCATTCTTATACACAAACTGAGAAAGAAATAATATTGACAACTCAATCTACACCAACCATGATTTTAACTCAGAAGCTCTGAGTTATGGCACAAAGCAGCCTAGGCCACTCAGAAGGCACCTAGCTCCATCTATCATAGAATTACAAGAAATGTTTTTGTATACTAGGCTTTGAAAACTTGTCATAGAAAATAGGCCACAATTTTAATAAGAATGAAGTCCTTAAGTGTTAGTGTTCATACTATTCCGTGACTGATGAATTAAGAAAGAAAAAAAAGTAACATATTCTTGTTTTTACCTCTCTAGGATTACCTGTAAATGAAGAACAGACGGCAGAGCCTGGGCCCTCTGGCTTATGCCAAGTTAAGAAACAGCATATTAAAGAAAAGACCAAGTCATCTATACCACCGAACTCTTCAGAAGACAATGGTATGAGTTGCAGGAAATAGGTGGAGGACTGATGAGCAGATACCTCTTTAACTAAAGACCTGAGTCATTGAGGATTAGCGTTTTCTTCCCAGTTAGTAGACACATAAGGACTAGATTTCAAACCTATAGGCGACTTTGTGAGAGAAAGATGTGTAATCACTTCTCATGTGATTTATAAGCTCTAAAACCTGCAAATCAGCTGATGGGTTGGGAATCCTTTGGTTTGGTGCCTTAGGTTTTGCAAGAGGGTTTGTTATGAGTCAGTTGCGACTCCATGGTAATAAGATAAGTTGTTGAGCTGACTCCTTTGGCGGTGTTCCTAAAAGATACAGATTTAGCTTTTAGTCATTTCTGTCTAGTCAGAACCAATTCATTGCTGAACTTCTTGGACTTTTTCTTAGGTTTCTTGTCATCTTTCTCCCATCTAGCTGCTGGAGGGCTCACTCACTCAGAGATGTGTGGCCTTTCAGCTGTCAGGGCAGCTCTCCACAAAATACGTCACCAAAATGATAAAAATATACAATTAGGAAGGTTAAAAATCTGGTACAACTTTGTACATAAGTTTCCAGACAATACATGTTGGTTAAGCCTGTGAAGTATATATGTTAATATATCCAAAATCAGGCCTATTCCCTGGAAAATGCTCAGTCTTGGTTTTTCTATTTCTTTCTCAACATCTGTCTCTATCACTCCAACTACCAAGCTGTTATCTCAAACGCTACATGTCATAATGACCACATGGCCTCATTTATATCAGAAGGACTGTCCATTTTCCTCCCATGAGATAGATAATGAATTTGAATGGTTGACCTTGCA
>NW_006399880.1:1476909-1501790 GCF_000299155.1 Elephantulus edwardii | reverse complement strand
TTCCACAGGGTTCCTTTTTCTCTTTGTTGTTCTTGCTGTGTATCATCAAGACAGATCTAACTCAGAGCTGACCTTATAGTGGATTTTCAGAAGCAGTAAATTGCATGGGAAGAGATTGTCCATCTTTCTCCTGCGATGCAGCAGCAGAAGTCAAATAGCATGTGTCTGGATTAGCAGTGTAACTCTTCCTATTAAGACATACCATTAAGTTTGTGTTAATCTGGATGATGGATATAAGACTATACTTTGAAGGGAGCTCTGGTGGCCTAGTGGTAAGAAGCTGCACTGCAATCCACCAGATGCTCCACTGGAAAAGGATGAGCAGTCTCCTCCTGTGTCAGTCGGATCTGACCTGATGGCGCACAACAACAACAACAAAATTTAAAAAAAAAGTAAAATAAATAGACTATACTTTCTTGGATCCTTTCTATAGCTATAGTGAGATACCTCTTACCTTTCTTCTATTTTTAAGGAGTGCATTGCTTATTCGGGGCTTCTTTCCATTCCAAATGAAACTGGAAGTTGCTTTCTCCGTCTCCTTGAAAAATGGGGTTGGTATTTGTATTGGGATTGCATTAAATGTGTAAATTGCCTTTGATATTATTGCCATTTTCACAATATTGAGTCTTCCTATGCATGAGCAAGGGATATACTTCCACTTCTCCAGCTCTCTTTTTCTTTCTTGAAGTAATGCTATGTAATTTTCTTCGAATTGATCTTTTGTGTTCCTGGTTATGTTTATTCCCAAGTAGTTAATCATGTGATTAGCTATTGTGAAGGGTGTTGTTTTCTTACCTCTAGCTCTGTGTTTTCCTTGTCACTGTAAAGAAATCCAATTGATTTTTATATGCTGATCTTGTATCCTGCCACTTTGCTGATTGGTCAACTATGTCCAATAATTTTCTTGCTGAGTCCTTAGGGTTTTCTATGTATAGTATCATATCATTTGCAAAGCGAGATAATTTTACCTCCTCTTTGCCAATTTGGATACCTCTTATTTCCTTCTCTCGTCTTCTTGCTATCTCTATAGGGGGTGTGATTCTATTCTATATGGGTTTAGTTTAGCTTCTTGTATATATATTCTCTCATTCTTCATTACGCTTGAAATTTTTTCTCTAGGAACTACTCCACAATTCTTTTGCTACCTTTTTTGCTTTTTCTTTCCTTTTTGATTCTGCGTTTTGGACTAGCAGATCAGTGCTGAGAGCTCTATCTTCTAATTCTCTAGTATGTGTTCCATCTCTACAACTCTGTTCATGTATTCTTCCAACATCTTGACAGCATCTGAAACACCGGTCCTCATGTTCTGGATTGTGGCTCAATGCCTCATTTGTTTTGTCTGCATTGTCTTTGATTGCTTTTTAAAGTTTCTCTTAGCTTTTGCTTGTACAATCCTGTAATTCTCTGAGTTTGTCTTTACCCTTTGAAAAATATTCATTCAATGTTCTATTGAATTCTGTGTCGGAATTCTGACTGTGGAAATCCCTGAATTTTGTGTATTGATCACTTTGAAGCCAGTGTGAAATTTTGTTATGTTTTTGTGTAAGGTGAAAGATAGCCTGCTTCTTCTGTGTCATCCCTGTGGTGTGGTTTCCTTGCATGGGGCCCTGGCAGGGACCATGCTCTGATGAACTTGGCTTTAGAACTCACTGCTCCTGAGGAATGAAAGACAGTTCACCTTACCTGAATTACTATCTGATCTCTGAATTCAAAGGGACACTTTCTTAAGTTGAGGAGTTCAGTACCCTAGTAGGTAAGTAAAGACAACTTATCCTGCCTGTCATTCTTCCACTCTGGTCCTGGAGCAAAATTATCTGGGATTGGGGTTGCAGGAGGGGGAAGAGCAATGGCTTGTGCTTTTTCCACTCTGATTCTGCAACTAAGATCTCTGGGGTTGATGGCTTTTTGATTTCTAATTGCTGCCCTTTCTCCTGATTTCTGTGGAATGGAACAGCCTGAATCCCCAATACTCTTCACCACTGTGTCTGAAAGTTCAGGAGGAAGGACTTTGTCTCTTTTGCTCTGGACTATAGCTGCTACTTGCTTTAACTTTTGAGTTAAAATGCATGGTGGGCAAAGCTGGATGATGTCCAAGGCAAAGACACTCTCTTGGCTGGATCCTGAGTATTGGTGTTACCTCATCTCTTGGGCCCATGAACACACAGTGTAAGGGAGTTTGATAAGGTCCACTCTGCCTATGGAAACTGTGCGCTGGGCTAGAGGTGCCAAGGAGGTTGTTAGGAATCAATGGAAGCATCATCTGTTGAGATGATCTGTATATTCTTCACTTTTAGGGCCTTTTAGGTGCCACAGCAAAGCAGAATCTGAAAGGGTGTTCTTTAAGTGTTTGATACCTGTAAACTGCTCCAGAGAAATATCAGACTTGATCCACTTAGTCACCTGCATGCACACAATAATGATCAGAACGCAATTCCTTATCACTAAGTGAGAGCTCCCCAGTCACTAGAAAACATTACATGTGTTTAAATGTTTTGATTGGAAATGTTGCCTTCATTTCTACAAGACCAGTATAAGTGGGTAAAGAAAAAATCCTGTCTGGTATGAGATACCTATTCAACATGTCACATGCCAATGTTTTGTTTTTTATTTCATTCCTCAGATGTAAAGCTTTCTCAGGTGTATGATTTGTGTAGCGCCTTGGATGTGCCATCATCTCCAAGTCTACACATGAAAGATGAGGCTGATAAAGAGACTTTGAGAAGATCATTAAAAAGGAAGCGTAATACTGTTCATAAGGAAGGTAAGAGAGACAAGAAGGAAGGATGGCTATGGCTTGGCCCAGATGAAGCTATGTTGCCCAAACGCTTGACATTTTCTCAAAAAGAAAAAGACTTCAAGGAAGATGGACCAGTACTAGGCTCCCTGTGAAGGTAGAGAGATAAATTATGCCTTCGCTCAAACGAGGTTCACTCAAACCAGGTTCCTCAGGACAAACTTAGAACATGTGTACATTGGGTCAGTTGCAGGGGAGGCAGTGGGTAGTGCTGAGATGTTTGTGCAAATGTGAACAGAACTCTCCTGCTAAGGTCAGCATTCTCATAATTTAAGCACATGAATGAACCTACATTCCATCTTGTCAAGTATTGAGCTGCTCTTCCCTCTTTGATTTAGTTTTTAAAATACCTGTTCTTCACACCTATCCATGTCCCCTATACCCAGTGGTACACTATTCTCACAGGTACACTCTTACACCTTAATACTTCAGACAGTCATTCTTCAGCTGTATATCATTTCACAAGATTATCTGATTTATCTCCTTCAGACTAGAACACATCCTATAAAAATGGAATGCCTTAAAGGTAATGTAGTTTTCGGTAAAGTCTTTCTCCTTACTTGCCACATTACCCACAATTTAATCAGTTCTTCATATATCTGAATAATGAGTCCTTATGCACTGTTCTAAATCGTTTCATCTCTTATTCTCAAACTTTGAGTGTTAGAGTGATAAGCTCCCTGGCAGCACCAGTTGGTCTGTCATGAAATGTAACAAGCATACACACTCAGTTACAGGGGGAAATGTAACAAGTATAGACCCTAGAGAGTTGTACTGAAAACCACAAAGCCATTTCTCTCTGACTGTTAAATCCATCAATATCTCAAGGGAAGAAAGAATGACAATCACCTCCTGCTTTATTAATAGCTTTGAAAACCCAATGGAAGATCATCTGTGAGTCAGCTCTTAGTTGACAGAAATGAATTTAATTTTTCATTTATGGGTTTTGTCTTCTTTTTGCTTCTGTTGTTTGTTTGCTTTTAACTCATTTACAGTTTCTTTTATCAACATCAAACACATTACGTAGATGTGTCCCAGAACATCCACACAACTCCATAAAACATAGTTATGCCACTTACACACATAAAATCGCACTATCTGTACTCTCAAAATAAATCCCTATCTATTACACATGTCCATACTCATGGATTTGTGTGGTAATTTTAATCTTAATTCTTATAGACCTCAAACATATATATTCATTTGCATATATTTTATATTTTCTTTCCTAGGAAACAATCCGTCATCGGAAGGTAATTCAGGTGCCGTAGCCCAGGAGGAGACTCATGCATCACACTTGGAGCAATGGGAGTCTTTGTGTTCACTGCCGTTCCTCTCGGTCCCCTGCAGTCCCTCCACAAATGAAACAGCTCAAGAAAGAGCTATGAACATTTTCTACATGTGTGTCCAAACGAAAAAAGGTGTGGCTGCCTTTGAAGAAAAAGATGAAGGTGTAGAGCCTTCTAAAAAGAAATCAAGAACAGAAGAATGCTGTTCTATAGAAAAGAGCAGCAGAGAAGCAGAAGTCTCTGAAAACATATGTAATACCAATGCTTCCCAAATCCCAGGAGAACATAGACAACCATGTTCTTATTACTCTGTATCTGACTGGCTCTCTGAAATGCCAATGCCACCTCAAGAAGAAAGCCCAGAAGAAGTGTCACCGTTGACAGAGTGTTCCAGGCCTAAAACCCCTGAATGCCTAGTTACTACAGACAATGGTTTCAGATGTATGTCCTGTTGCTGGGTCTTCCCCAGCCTCAGTGAGCTCCAGGCGCATGTTCAAAATGCCGTCAAAGAGGGCTTTAGTTGTCACACCTTCCATCGAACCCTCAGTCTGCTAAAGGCACAAAGGATCAAGAGAGCAAAGAAGAAATAAGCTTGGTACAAGGTGGAGGGGAGAGAATACAGAACATAACAGACAGAATAGGAGAATAACAGATAGTGGCATGTTTGAAGAGATTTGAAAGAACTTTGCTCTTGAGATCAGCATCAATTCAAAATGGATGAAAGGGAGGACAATTCTGAAAGGAATAAAAAGTTCTGCAAGAGTATGGAACAGGATGAAGGAAATGGCGAAAGTGTAAGAAAATACATACAAATAAAAGAAAAGTAATTTTTTTGTAAGTATTCACTAAAATGCAAAATTGGAGAAAATCAGTAACAAGTAAAAGAGGAGGCTTTCGGAGACAGCGGCTGCTACGTTAAGAAAGCATACCAATATTGTCGCCCAGACTATTCCTCAGATGTTGGCGATGATGCTGGATCTAGAAGAGGATGAGGACTGGGCCATTGCTGATGAACTAGAAGACGATGACTTTGACAGCAGTGCAGTTGCTGGTGAGAGTGCTTTAGACCGATTGGCTTGTGGACTTGGTGGAAAACTCGTTGTCCTAATGATCAAGGAACACATTATGCAAATGCTTCAAAATCCTGACTGGAAATACCGGCATGGAGGATTGATGGCTTTATCTGCCATTGGCCAAGGATGCCACCAGCAAATGGAAGGAATTCGAAATGAGATAGGAAATTTTGCTTTGCTTTTTCTTCAGGATCCTCATCCACGGGTAAGGTGTGCAGCCTGTAATGCGGTGGGACAGATAGATGGCTACAGATTTTACACCTGGTTTGCAGAAGAAATTCCATGAAAACGTGATTGCAGCCCATCTCCAGACCATGGAGGACCAAGGCAATTAGTGGGTGCAGGCCCATGCTGCCCCTGCCCTCATTAACTTCACTGAAGACTGCCCCAAGTCACTGCTCATCCCGTACGTAGATAATTTGGTGGAACATCTGCATTCCATCATGGTGCTTAAGCTTCAAGAGCTGATTCCGAAAGGCACCAAGTTAGTTTTGGAACAAGTTGTGACATCCATTGCATCATTTGCAGACACAGCAGAAGAAAAATTTGTCCCCTACTATGACTTATTTATACCATCACTAAAGTGCATTGTTGAGAATGCAGTTCAGAAGAAACTCAGGCTGCTGAGAGGAAAGACCATTGAGTGCATCAGCCTCATTGGTCTGGCTGTTGGGAAGGAAAAGTTCATGCAAGACGCATCAGATGTAATGCAGTTATTACTGAAGACCCAGACAGACTTCAACGATATGGAACGTGATGACCCTCAGATCTCTTACATGATCTCAGCAAAGGCCAGAATGTGCAAAATCCTTGGAAAAGAATTTCAACAGTACCTTCCAGTGGTTATGGGGCCTTTAATGAAGACGGCTTCCATTCAACCTGAAGTAGCTCTTTTAGACACCCAAGACATGGAGAATATGAGTGATGATGATGGCTGGGAATTTGTGAATCTTGGAGACCAGCAGAGTTTTGGCATTAAAACTGCAGGACTGGAGGAGAAATCAACTGCTTGCCAGATGTTGATGTGCTACGCCAAGGAGTTGAAGGAAGGCTTTGTGGAGTAAACGGAACAAGTCGTCAAGCTGATGGTCCCTTTACTGAAATTTTACTTCCATGAGGGTGTTCGAGTGGCCGCAGCCGAATCCATGCCTCTTCTCCTGGAGTGCACATGAGTCCGTGGGCCTGAGTATCTCACTGAGATGTGGCATTTTACGTGTGATGCTGTCATCAAGGCCATCGGCACAGAACCGGATTCCGACGTCCTCTCAGAAATCATGCATTCTTTTGCAAAGTGCATTGAAGTAATGGGAGATGGATGCCTTAATAATGCACACTTTCAGGAACTAGGAGGAATATTGAAAGAAAAACTTGAAGAGCATTTTAAAAATCAAGAATTGAGACAAGATAAAAGACAAGACGAAGACTATGATGAGCAGGTTGAAGAATCACTACAAGATGAGGGTGAAAATGATGTTTATATTCTGACCAAAGTGTCAGACATTTTACATTCAGTATTCAGTAGCTACAAAGAAAAGGTGTTACCGTGATTTGAACAACTGCTTCCGTTAATAGTCAACCTCATCTGTCCACATAGACCATGGCCAGACAGACAGTGGGGATTATGCGTCTTTGATGATGTTATAGAACACTGTAGCGCAGCCTCCTTTAAATATGCAGAGTATTTCTTAAGGCCAATACTCCAGTATGTGTGTGACAACAGCCCAGAAGTCAGGCAAGCTGCTGCATATGGCCCGGGCGTCATGGCACAGTACGGCAGAGATAACTGTCGTCCTTTCTGTACAGAAGCACTTCCACTGCTGGTAAGAGTTATTCAGGCTGCAGATTCTAGAACCAAAGAAAATGTCAATGCAACAGAGAACTGTATCTCAGCAGTAGGGAAGATTATAAAAATTCAAACCGGACTGTGTAAATGTTGAAGAAGCCTTGCCACATTGGTTATCCTGGCTTCCACTTCATGAAGCCAAGGAAGAAGCTGTTCAGACTTTTCATTATCTGTGTGATCTAATTGAAAGTAACCACCCGCTCATTCTTGGTGCAAAATATTCAAAATAATTGCAGACGGAGAAATGCATGAGGCAATTAAACATGATGATCCTTGTGCCAAACATCTGGTAATGTCGTTCGTCAAGTACCGACTACTGGAGGACTGTGGACTGAGTGCATAGGACAGCTCAGTCCCGAGCAGCAGGGAGGCATCCAGGAGCTCCTGAACTCTGCTTGGTGGGCCTTACCAGCACCCACCAGAAACTAACTCCAAATAAATGTTTACCCTTTTGTTGAAAAAAAAAAAAAGAATCTGTGAGCGTGGTGTTCCATTTTCTAATTTTTTTTTAATTATTATCGTGTGTGTGTGTGTGTGTGTGTGTGTGTGTGTGTGTGTACCGTCAAATCAGATTTAGCAAGTACAGGAGGAGATAACTTCCTCCTCTAGCAGAGCATCTGGTGGATTTGAACCATGCTGTTAAATGGACCTTGATTGAAAGCAGAGTATCAGAGGATTGCCTATCTGTGTTTCATCAAGTAAGAAATGGCATTTGACTGTGTGAATCACAACAAACTGTGGTTAGTTCTGAGAACAATGAGAATCTCAGAACACTTGTTCATGGTTATGTGAAACCTATACTTGTACAAGGAGAAAATCATCACAACAAAGTAGGGAAACACTGCATGGTTCAAAATCGGGAAGGGTATATGCCAGCCATGCATCCTAGCTCCATAACTTTTCAATCAATATACAGATCAGCTGGTAGGTTGGGCTCTATGAGGAGGAATGTGGCATCAGGATAGGAGTAAGACTCATCAACAACCTGTGTCACTCAGATGAAACTACCTTGCTTATACAACCTGAAGTGTCCCTGAGGCATGCAGGTCAAAGAATACAGCCTGTAATAAGAATTTAAATTCAACATCATGAAATCAAATATTCTTACCACTGGGCCAAATGACATCATCATGACAGTGGTGAAGTGATTGAGTTTGTTAAGCCCTTCCGCTTGTTTGTTTCTATAATCAACACTCTTGGTACCAGCAGCCAGGAAATCAAAAGAGGAATTGCATTGGAAAAATCTGCTATCAGAGACCTCTCCAGAGTACTGAAAAGCAATGATGTCAGCCTAGAGACCAATAGGCATCTGATCCAGGCATGATCTTCACAGTTCCTTGTTTTTACTAGCTTTCCTTCAGAGAGCTGGACAGCGATAAGAATGATAGGAATGCTGGGAGAACAAGCAGCTTCATCCTGGAGAGAGTCAAACTAGGCTACTCCTTGGAGACCTTCTGAAGCCTTATCTGACATACTTTGGGCACATGGCCAGGAGGGACCAGTCCTTGCAAAGGAACACAAGCTTGAAAGGGTAGAGGGCCAGCACAAGGAGGAAGTCCCTGGATGAAATGGATTGACTCATTGACTGGGATATTGTGGGTAGACAATGAAGTTGGCCCAGATGGAGTAGGGTTCAGAGTGTTGTACCTAGGGTTGCTGTGAGTTGCTTTTGATTCAAAGCCTCATTATCACCAGTCCAACTCAATGTCTACTCATTTGAGTTACTTAAAGAATACATAAAAATATGTTCAACTTCAAATTTAGACTATTAAATGTCAAATCTAACTTTCTTCTTTAATGAAATATATGGAAAAGTCAACATGGAAAATAGCAACTATGACTTTTACTAATTCAACAAAGGGATACTCTCCCCATCAGAAACATGCACAGTATAAAACTAATTCCTGTAGGTTTCGACAAGTCTCTCATTTTCCTGTATCCAATTCTTCTAATTCCAACTTCAAAAGATCTTAAGCAATATTGTTCTTTTATAACTGACTTATTTCACTCAATATATTGTCCTCTAGACTTTCCCATGTGTAACATTTTTTACATATTTCATTGTCCTTTATTATTGCATATAGTATTTCATTGTTTTAATACACCACAGTTTTCCCATCCATTCGATGACAGGCATTTGGGTTTACATTTTTTCCTATTGTAAATAACACTATGTTGATCATAGCTTTATATATGTTCATTTATGTCTCAGTTCTGACATTCTTGGAGTATATTCCTGGCACCGGAATAGCTGGACCATATGGCATTTCCATGTTTACCATTTTTAAGGAAATGCCCTACTACCCTCCGGTGGCCTAATGGCAAGAAATCCTATTGCAGTCCCAAAGGTGTGTGGTTTGCATCCATCAGCTGCTTCCTCAACAAGAGAAGGATGGGCAATTGCCTTCCATGTGATTAAGTGCCTCTGAAAATCCCATAGAATCAGTTGTGGGACAGTTCCAACTCGATGGTATACGAGAAACCTAGTTCTTAATAAAAAGAGGAGTTGTTATGTACCCTTGTGTCATAATCGACTCAGTGAACTTCTACTCCATTTTCTGAAGCTGTGAATCATATGGAAGGAAATTATTCACCTCTCTTCCAAGAAGTAGCAGGTGGATTAAAAACACCAGCCTTATATATCTCTACTCTTTTATTTTGTGATAACTTGCATATTGTTGTGACACTGGAATCCATGCATTGATGTTTTAAATACTAACAAGGTCATCGTTGGTCCAAAGATATAATGTACGATTCCATATTAACTCAAAATGGGAAGGTTATCTTGGTGATCTTTACCTAAAACAAACTGACTATGAAAAGCATATGGATAACAGTGGAGAATAGTTTGGTATGATTCAGAAAGATGAGTTTCCCAATTGGAAAGTAACTAAAATATAACTGAAGAAGAGTCAGGTTTTCAAAGTGGATTCAGTCTTAATAATATGGATCAAGGACATTTTCCTGATCTTCTCTTATTAATGTGAAATGACTGACAAGGATAAGAAACACCTGCAAATATTTATTGAAATTCAGCACATGGAATACACAAAATATGAACCTGAGAAAATGTTGTTGCTGCTGTTACTTGCCACCAAATTAAGTCCTACTCATGGCAAACCTATGAACAACAGATCTGAACCCTGCCCTGTACAGTGCCCTCTTCACAGTTCCTGACACACTAGAGCCCATTGTGCTAGTCACTATGTCAATCCCCCTGGTCCAGGGTCTTCCACTTCTTTGGTGACTCTTCTCCATTCCAAGCGTCATATCTCTCCTCCAACGAACAGCTCCTCCCAGCAACAGGGGGAAAGAATGTGAGGCACAGCCTCATCATTCTTGCCTCCAAAGACCACTGCAGCTGCATGCTCTTGAAGACATATTTGTTCTGTTGGGGAACCATGGGATGCTCAGTGCTTTTCTCCAACATCACATCTCAAAGGCATCAATTCTTTTTTCTGTCATCCTTGTTCATTGTCTGCTCTCAGATGCAAAACAAGTGATTGGAATGACTATGACCTGAATTAGATAAACCCTATTTCTCAAACTGACATCACTGTTCCTCAATAATTTGGAGACATCTCTATCTGCAGAGTTCCCCAGTATAATGAGTCTTATTTCCTGACTGCTGTTACCAAGGGTGTTAATTGTGGGTCTAAATAGATGAAGTTGTTGGTCAAATGGCAGTATCTTGACAATGAGATGCAATCCATTCCAAATATTGCATTCCTTGAGCTTCTGCAACCAAGTGCTTCAAGTCCTCACTTTCAGCAAGCAAGTTTGTATAATCTGTGTAACACAGGTTACTGATGAGACTTCCTCAAACTCCAGTTTCTCAAATAATTTGTTCAGCATACAGATTAAATAGGTATATAGAGAGAATACAACCCTGATAACACTCCCTTATTTTGAGAAAATGAAACATATCAGAATAAAATGTCCAAGTTACAGTAGACTTGACAGCACATAACAACAACAAGAGTATTGATTGTGGAACCATGTAAAATTAAATCCTCAACAACTTCTCTTTTCTCCATCTATCAAGATGTTTCCTGTTGGCCCAGTGATTAGGATTTTTGTTTTCTTTATAACATGCAATTCCAGTTGAAGGCTGTAGGCATTGATCTTTTTCAGCAAGTCTTCAAGTCTTCACTTTACACAACAGCTTGTGTCATTTACATAACACCAGTAGCTAATGAGTGCTGTGTTTCTTCAAGATACCAAATTCTTCTTTACTGAGCTGAACTTCTCAAATTATTTACTCAAGATACAGAATACAGAAGTATGAAGAAAGAATGCAGACTGTGTGTCAACTTTCCTGATTTCAAGCTGTGCTTCTTCATTCTGTTCAGACAATAGCTCCTTTGCATGGTGGTATTGTTGTGTGCTATTGAATCGCCTGTGACTCATGGCGACCATATGTACAACAGCTCTAAACTCTGTTCTATTCTGTGCCACTATTATTGTCTCAGACATGACTAAGTCCATTACCCCAGGGACTGAATTAATTTCCCTCATTGAGGTTCTTGCTCTCCTGCACTATCCCTCGACCCTCCCAAGCATGACGTCCCTCTCCAAGGACTGATCCTGTCTTGCAAATATGTCCAAAGTATGTCAGCTTCAGAATCCTGGCCTCCTAGGAGTAGCCTGGCTTCACTCTCCAGGACAAACATGTTTGTTCTCCTAGCAGTCAAAGGGCTATTGAATACTCTTCTCCAGCACCAAAGCTCAAAGGCATCAACTCTCTTTCTAACATGCCTAGTCATTGTCCAGCCCTCTGATGCATAGCAACTAATTGCAAAGACCATGGCCTGGATCAGGCACACCTTGGTCTCCAGACTGATATCGCTGCTCTTCAGTACTTTAGAGAGGTCTCTGACAGCTGTGTTTCCCAATGCAGTTCGTCTTTTAACTTCCTGGTGTTGGTACCAAGAATGTCGAATGTAAACTGAAGCTGTCTTCACATGAGCACAATTAATTTATTCTGAGATTCTCATTCTTCTCAACGTTGTCCACAGTTTGTCATGATTTACACAGTCAAATATTTTGCATATTTGACAAACTCAGAAAAATATCTTTCTGCTTTTATCTGCTTTCATCCACGATCCATTCTCCCGTCATAGTGATATTCTTTATCCCAAGACTTTTTTTCTAATCCAGCTTATATTTCTTACAATTCTCTATCAATGTAATACTCTAATCACTTTTTAGTAACCATCAGCAATGTTCGTTACGCATTTATATTAATTATTTTGTTCAATAATTTCTATATTCTGTTAGATCACTTTTAAATAAAAATGGGTGGAAATATAGAATTTTTCTATTCACTTAACCAGGTAGTTGTCTTCCAACATCTTGGCATAGACTAGAGAGCATGTTCAGGGCTGTATATATTTTTGAAACAGCTCAGTTGACATTCCATCAATATTGGGAGCTTTAACTTTTGTTTCCTTTCTTTTTTTATTTTAGCATCAGAAAGCTTTGGTTTGAAGATCATTGCTGTATATGGAGTAGGTGACTGAGTAATAGACCAACAGTGAGCTGAGCTCAGTGAACAATGAGTTGGGAACTTTCTTACCTCTAGGACACTTGGTAACCTGTGGCCCACCCTGGACTTTGGACCCTTTGGAATATTGCTCATTGGGGCAGTGTGTGGGGCATTCAGGCAGTTATTGATGTTGTTCTTATGTGCCATCGAGCCTCTTGCAACTCATAGCAACCCTATGTACAACAGCCCTAAACTCTGCCCTATCCTGTGCCAATCTCACCATCTCTGACACACCTATCCCCATGACCCCAGTCACTAAATCAATCCATCTAATCGAGGGTCTTCCTCTCCTTCACTGTCCCTCCACCCTCCCAAGCATGACGTCACTCTCCAAGGACAAGTCCCTCCTTGCAACATGTCCAAAGTATGTCAGACCTAGCTTCAGAATCCTTGCCTCCATGGAGCAGCCCGGCTTCACCCTCTCTAGTACAATCCTGTTTGTATTCCTAGCAGTCCGTAGTATATTCAATACTATTCTCCAGCACCACAGCTCAGTCATCTATTCTCCTTCTATCATCCCATTCATTGTCCAACTTTCTGATGCATAGCAAGTGATTGCAAAGACGTTGGCATGTATCAGACACACCTTAGTCTCCAGACTGACATCTGTGCACTTCAGCACTTTTGAGAAGTCTCTAACCACAGACTTTCCCATCACAATGCATCTTTTAATTTCCTGGATGCTGGTGCCAAGAGTGTTGACTGTGGATACAGGCAAACCAAATCTGTGAACAATCTCAATCCCTTCACCATCCATTATGATGCTGCCAATCAGACCAGTGGTGACAATCTTTGTTTTCTTCGTATTGAATCTCAATCCATATTGAAGACTGCAGTCCCTGATCTTCCACAGCAAAAAGACCAAAATGGATGTCAGAAGAAACTCTGAATACTATACTGGAGCGCCGAGAAACCAAAGCTGAAGGAAGAAAAATCAAGACATTAAGGAGCTGAACAGGAGATTTCAAAAGGCTGCGTGACAAGGCAAAGTAAAGTATTATAATGACATGTGCAAAGAGCTGGAGTCAGAAAATTGAAGAAGCCAGAGTCACTCAGCATTTCTTAAGCTCAAGGAACTTAAGAGGAAATTCAAGCCTTGAGTTACAATACTTAAGGATGCTTTGGGCAGAATATTGAGTGATCCTGCAAGTATTAAAAGAAGACGGAAAGAATATGCAGGGACATTATCCCAAAAGGAATTGGCAGACACAGAAGAATTTAATAAAACAATATATGAGCAAGAGCCTTTGGTGATGAAGGAAGAAGTTTAGACTGCTTTGAAAGAATTGGCTGAGAGTAAGGCCCCAGAAATCGATGGTATACCAATTGACAGATTTCAACTAACAGATGCTGCCCTAGGTGTGCTCACCATGTTGTGCCAAGAAATCTGGAGAACAACCACTTGGCCAACCGACTGGAAGAGATCGATATTTGTTCCCATTCCAAAGAAAGGTGATCCCATAGAGTGTGGAAATTATCGAACAATATTAATATCACATGCAAGAAAGATTTTGCTGAAGATTATCCAAAAACGACTGGAACAGCACATCCACAGAGAATTACCAGAAGTGCGGGCTGGGTTTAGACGGGCCTGTGGTTCTAGGGATATTGTTGCTGATGTTAGATGGATATTGTCCGAAAGCAAGGAGTACCAGAAAAATGTCTATATTTGTTTCATTGATTACGCAAAGGCATTTGACTGTGTGGATGATAATAAACTGTGGCTGACTCCGAGAAGAATGGGAATCCCAGAACACTTGACTGTGCTAATGAAAAACCTATACTTGGACCAGGAGACAGTTGTCAGAACAGAGCAAGGAAACACTGCATGGTTCAGAACTGGGAAGGGTGCATGCCAGGGCTGTATCCTGTCTCCATACGATGCAGGCAGTGAAGCCTCTTTTCCCAAAGCAGACATGAATGAGAGCTGGGGGATGAAAGTGATGTAGTGCAAGATAGATACTGTAAGATGTCTCCCGTTCTCCCCACCAGCCCTGGACTGTGGGGCAGCAAACTGGAAAAGGCAGGAGCTGGTCTCTCTTGTTTTCTGAAAAGGTGTGTGCAGAGGCCTGTAGGCAGGTAGACAGTGATGAGGGCAGGTCATTTACTAAAATCCCTCTTGAGAATCTTCTGTCTTGGGGATGGCTTCCAGCAAGGGGTCCCAGGGCCCTGCTTCTTCATTTTCCTTGTCCTCCTGGATTTAGAGTTGGGGACCCAGAGGCCAGAGTCGATTCAGCACTGCATGTGGTACTTCCAGTTGGTGGGGTCCATCTTGTTGATGGCATCCTTCACATCAAGGCATTTCCGGAGCTCCTCAGGGAGGGACTCGTAGACCTCAGACAGGTCCAGGCCACTAGGGCCAAGCCTCTTCTTGCACTTCTACTACTACTCCTTCATAGCCTTCTCTATGCACAGCTTGGCACGACTACGCATAAGGTTCTTGAAGGCCCCCAGCTTGTCGTTGAAGCCCTCAATGCCCCGGCAGGCAGCTGTCTTCGTCTTTGTGAAGAACTGCCAGAAGCTGGCATTAGGATTCTCCTTCAGGCTTTTGGCCACTTCCAGGATGAATTGCATGACATTGGTCTAGTGGGACACTTACTCCATGAGAACACGTTTTCCCTCCACCTCAATGCACTAGATGACCAAGTAACTGGCTGTCTCCTCTCACACCAGTGGACATTGTCTGACAACTGTTTCTGACTGTTTTCCTAGCGGCAAGGCATGCCAAAGTGCTTGATCTGTTTACTGTACTTCTCCACGAAGGTTTTGAGTTTCTGCTCTCTCACTCCATAGAGTCCTCCTCCACCTGTTCTGGCTTGGTATTGACCATGCTCTTTACTGAAGCTGTCCTTGCTGAGTGTGTCCACGTGCCAGGTTCCAGGGCCTGTTCCTCTCCGTGTGCTTCTGCTCCAGCTTCTGCTCCCAGTTCCCCTTCTCCTTGAGCAGCTGCTTCACCTCCGCTCGTACCCTCTCTGGCCCCACCTGGCTTCCTGCACCCTCAGTCATCTCCCAATCCAAAGACCTTCTAAAACTCTTAGTAATGGGAAGAATCTTAGACACTCCCATTTTATCGCCCACCAAATGGTACCAGATGGTACTGGGTTTGCAATAAAATATGTGAAATTACAAACCAAAAAAAAAAATTTAAAAACCCAGAATGTAGGATTCTTTGGAAATCAGAAAAAAAAAGACTCAAATATTTTATATTTCATTTGTAAAATCAATAAGACCTCAACAATCAATCACCCACTCACAGTACACAATTTTCTTGTTTGATTTTCAAGTATGCAGGAGTTTTTGAGCAGTCAAATTGAGCAGTTTTGGGAAGAAAAATATTGTATTTTCACGAAATACAGAAACATAAACTGTTTCCTGAGAGAAGGAATTAGAAAAGATCCAGCTGGGGGTGTGGAAAGATGGGCTGAAAATGGACATAGATCAAAGGTGATTGCTTTCATAAAAAATAACGTCTGGATATTATCGTATGTAAGACAATGTGAGTGAAGTAATGTGTGAAACCACAAGGGGTATATATTTTGTGTGAAATTGCTAAAAATAATTCTTAAAAATATTTTCTGAGAAATAAACTCTCAAAATTAAGATGAATGTTCTCGATAGCTAAAGGTTTGACATCATAGGAAACAAAATAATTGATCAGTGGTTTAAATACAGCAATAGAAAATAAGTTCAATCTGAGACTAGCCAAAGAACTACCAAGATGAGTGAACTGAATTAAATCAGAGATTCTAAATGTGTTCTTAATAAATTAAAAAGATAACTTATTGACCTAGTGCAAAAATCAACTTGAGATAAAAAATCTGAGAAAGATAATGAGTCAGAAAGTGTCGGGAACAATGCAAGCTATGAAGCCGGTCACAAAACTTCAGAGTACAGCAAGACAATTTTATATATGTAAACAATAGTGTGATATCAGTAACCATATTAAAATCGTGGAATTTAAAGACATTATTTATTGCTGTTCTGTGCTATCAAGTTGATTATGACGCATGGTGACCCTATGCACAGTGTTGCTCTTAAAACCCTGCTCTGTCCTGAGCCAATCTTACTGGCTCTGGCACACCTACCTCGTTACCCCAGTAACTGTGTCAATCCATCTCATCTAGTGTTTTCCTCTTCTTTGCTGTCCCTCCACCTTTCCAAACAAAATGTCCTTCTCCGAGGACTAGACCCTTATTGCAACATGACAGACATGTTTGTTCTCTTGGCAGTTCATAATATGAAGAATTCAATATTCTTCTCCAGCAGCAGAACTCAAAGCCGTTGATTCTCCTATCAGTTTTTTCTCATTGTTCAGCTGTCTGATACACGCTATTGTGAAGACCATGGCCTCGATGAGGCACATTTTAGTCACTAAGCTGACATTGTTGCTCTTAGCATTCCAGAGAGGTCCCTTGGACTGCTGTTTAGAAAAGTTCCAAAGTTAAGAGTGGGCTAAAGACAATTAATATACTTCACTTTCTATGGTTGTAAACAGGACAATCCCAAATGAGAGAAGACTCTACGCTCAAAGTTGCTTGTTAGGTTGTATCTTTATATATGTCAGAACAAAAATGTGCTCTATAAAGGGTATTCAATCATTGGTAGTTTGGCTGATTCATTTTTATTTTGTTGAGAGTTGTTTAGTTTTAAGAAACATATCAGTATAACTTTCTTTTAAATTGCCTCTGTGTGGTGGATTCGAACTTCACATCATTCAATTAACATGCATCATAGAAACTCTGTGTGTGGCCCACAGACTTTGTGCATCAGAAGGTTACTGGAATACTTTAGAAAGTCCACACTGAAGCTGTAACTACACTTCATCATTAAGTATTAAGCTGTCCCTCCATCCTTCTAACTATGATGTCTTTCTCCAAAGTCTGAACCCTCCTGACAACGTGTCCAGAGTATGAGAAATGGAGGTTCTAAATCTTTCTCTCTAAGGAGTAACTTGGTTTCACCCTCTCCAGAAGAAACTTGTTACTTCTCTCGGCAGTCCATTGCGTGTTCAATACTCTTCTCTAGCACCACAACTCAATGGCATCAATTCTTCTTGTCATCCTGAGTAATTGTCCAGTTCTCTGATGCATAATAAGCAATTGAGAAGACGGTGGACTGGATCAGGCACCCCTTAGTCTTCAGATTTTCATCACTGCTTTTTAATACTCTGGAGAGGTCTCTGTCAGCAGATTTTCCCAGTGCAATTTGGGGTTTTGTTTTGCTTTATTTGACTAGAGAGCATTATGCTAAGTGAACTAACTCAAGTCTCATAAGGACAAATACTGCAAAAGTATGTGTTCTTTGAGGCCAGAGATTGCTGTGCCAAGTCAGACCAAGAGTATCAGTAGCTGCAGCAGAGAACCAGAAACTGATATGTGACAGAGTTGATTTGGAAATGCTGCTCCACGAAGTCAGAATCCGAATCAGGGCCTTTCATCAAACCATTATTTACAAGATTAAAAGAGCTCTGAAAATCTCACCTAAAGCCACAAGACTAAAGGTCAAGGGACTTGTAAGCATGCTTGGGAAGATATCTTGATTCAGAGATTTTGTTCTGCTGTCAGTTTTAATTATAACCTATTTATTTTCCCAATAAATTCTACAATTTGGGATATATATCTGTGAGATCCACGTACCTATTGCAACATATAAAATCACATGAAAAATGTTTTTGACTAGTGATGGACCAGGCCATGTTGGAATTGGTAGAAGTATATGTGGAAGCACAGAGATTGTTCATGGAAGAGAGTATGAGAATTGGTTTTGTTTTGTGATTGTTGCTGATGGAAATTATTCCCCTTTGTTAAGTTAACCAACATCAGACTTACACATCCCCAACATGCGTGCACTCTTCTTTACAAAGGCCAATATCAGTATATCTCAGCTCTCTAATGTCTAGGATGCTGACCTTCATGCATTTAATGTCACATTTGACAACTATCAATTTTCCTAGTATTTTTTACTTTCCATGTTCAGTACATCATTAATTAATAGATGTTCTGCAGTCTTTTCTCCTTGTCATATCATGTCATGTCCTTCTCCTCAAATGTCATTTTGGTAGACTCTTCTTAAATGAGACAGCTATTTACCTGTCACAATTTTAGTGCGTTCCAATTTCAATACACGAAGAAAAGATTGAGACTGCCAACAACTTTGTCTTACTTGGATCCACAATCAACACATTTGGTACTAGCAGTCAGGAGACCAGGAAACATTTTGCACTTAGAAAGTCTGTCGTCATGGACTTCTCCAAATTATTCAGGAGCAATGATGCCAGTTTACGGACTAAGGTGTACCTCATTCAAACCATTGTCTTTTTGGTCACTTGCTATGCGTATCAGAACTGGACAATGAGTAAGAATGACATAAGAAGTGTTGTGGTATTGAACTGCCAAATGAAAAAAATCCAGAGTTTTGGAGGTGAAGCCAGAGTTCTCCTTGGAGGCAAAGATGATCAAATGCTTTGGGCATGTTACTAGGGAACAGTAACTCTTTGAAGAGGATCATTGTAATTGAGAAAGTGGAAGGATCATGAAATAGAAGACCATCATCCTGGTGGGTTAACTTAGTGATGTGAGCAATGTGCTTGAATGTGTCAGAGGTTGAAAGGCTTGCACAGGAGAAAACAAAGTTCAGATCTGTTGTTTAGAAGGTTGTTATGAGTCGTCCTTATCTTGAGGGCACCTAACATCAATAATAACTTCAACATCCTCTGTCCATTATTAACGGATGTTCTGTATCTGTTTTTCCCCTGTTTTGAGTCTTGCCACATCAGCAAATGAAGATTCTTCACTGGGTGAAAGCTTTACACCATCTGCATCATTTTGGTAGACTGTGCTTTGAGGAGGCAGTTCTTTGCCAGATGCACTTTTGCTGTCTTGAAATATGAGGGGTTCACATGGTACATCTGGTCTCATCATTTTTTCCTATTACCAATAGGGTTTTTGATGACTTGTTATTTCAGAAATGGATGGTAAATACTGCTGCTCAGTTTGTCTCATTCTGTCAGTTCCACTGACCCTTGTGATATTTGAGTGACCCTGATGGTATTTGAAATACCAGTGGCATAGCTTCCATCGTTACAGGAACAGGTAAGACACCATAGTAAGATAAACTGACAGGTTAGTGGTGATGCGAACCACTGTTTTGTTATTATTGTTGTTATTAGGTACCCTCGAATTGAGTGACTCATAGTGACCCCATGAACAAACTGTCCCAAGCCTGTCCTATTCTGTGCCATCCTCACAATCTCTGACACCTTCAAGCCCTTTACTATCATTACTGGCTCAATCCATCTAGTTGTGGGTCTTCCTCTTTTTGCTTCCACCTTCCCAAACATGATGTCCCTCTCCAAGAAATAATGCCTCCTAGCAACATGTCCAATGTATGTGAGACAAAGCTTTATCATTTTTGCCTTCAAGAAGTGCCTTCTGTAGTGCAACAAGGAATGAATGGAAACCCAAAATCTCTGTAAATGTTTATGAAAATTAATAAAATATAGAAAAAAAAAAGAAGTGCCTTCTGTCTGCACCTTCTCCAAGGATTACCTGTTTGTTCTTTTGGCAATCCATGGGATCTTCTACATTCTTATCTAATACCACATTTCAAAGGCATCAATTTTTTTTTCTTTTGTAACTCTTATTCATTGTTATGCTCTCAGGTGCATGGCAAGTGACTGAAGAGACTGTGGCCTGAATCAGGCACACTTTGGTCCTCAAACTGACCTCACTGACCCTCAGTAATTTGGGGAGGTTCCTGACTATAGTCTTTCACAGTTCAATACGTCTCTAATCTCTTGATGGCTAGTACCGAGTTTATTGATTGAGGATCCAAGGAAGATTTAGTTGACAACGGCAATCTTTTCTCCATCTATCGTAATATTGTCTATCAGTCATTAAGTCTGGATTTTTGTTTTCACGACATTGAGATGCAGTGCATAGTGTAGGCTGCAGTCTCTGATGCTCTGCAGCAAAAAACAAGCATACATAAAAAGATGTATTATATGAAAATAAGTTTATACACCATGAAAGAGTGGAAAATGAGTACAGAAAACAGGGAAAGTAATAGAAAAATTGTAAGAGGGGAAATAGTCTAATTGGTATGTAAGGAAGGACCAAGGTGTCAGTCTGAAACAGGCCTGAATAGGAATCAATCAGACTGTACCAGTGTTATTGCACATATTAATATTCTACTGTGAGTCTATATTATTTTATTTGGCTGTGAGTTCTCTATGACATCTACCTGTTACTCAGATATCATATAAACAGACATATTATTGATTAATTGTCTATGTAAAATTTATACCTAAGTTGTATTATGAGCAAAAAAAAGAGCATCATATCTCAAGCAGGAAATCTATTAATTCTTTAAGCCAAGCTCATGTGTGAAGCAGTTGGATTCTGGAAAAATGGTTACTCTCTCTTCTTGGTATGGGTCAGGTGTGGACTGTTTGGTTGTGTTCTCAGAACAGAGCAAGGAAACACTGCATGGATCAAAATAAAGAAAGAAGTACATCAAAGATAGATCTTGCCTTTCTGTACCTTTTCAGACTATACGCAGAACATATCATTCAGGAAGCTGGGCTTTATGAGAGGAATGTGGCATCAGGGTTGGGGGAAGACTCATCAACAATTTACATCATGCAAATGTCCTAAAGCACTTACTTGCTTGCTGCAGAAGATCAAGAAATGTAGTCATCAAGATGGATTGAAGCTCAGTATCAAGAAAGCAAAGATTCTCACTACTGGGCCAATTTGCAGCACCATGATAGATGGAGAAGAGATTGAGGATGTTAACAATTACAGCTTGCTTGGTTTCAAAATCAACACCAGCAGTCAGGGAATCAAAAGACAAGTTGCATTAGGCATATCTGCTCTCAGGGACCTCTCCAGAGTACAGAAAAGCAACTATATCAGTCTAGATATTAAGGTGCACCTCATCCAGAACATGGTCTTTGCAATTACTTGCTATGCATCAGAGAGCTGAATAATGACTAATGATGACAGAAGAAGAATTAATGCCTTTGAGTTGTGGTACTGGAGCAGATTTTTGAACATAACATGGACTGCCATAAAAACCAAATAGGTCTGTCTTGAAGAGGGTGAAACCAAGTGTCTCCTTGGAGGTTAGGATTTTGAAGCTCTGTCTCTCATATTTTGGACAAGTGGCCAGGAAGGACAAGTCTCTGAGGGAGGACATCATGCCTTAGAATGGTGGAAGGACAATGCAGGAGTGGAAGAAGCCAGATGAGATGGATTGATACAATAATGGGGGCCATGGGGATTGATGGGTCAGAATCAGTGACCTGGCTCAGGACAGAGCAGCCTTCAGAGCTGCTGTACATAGGGTTACGATGGATTGCAGGTGACTCAAGGGCACATAGCAAGAATAACATCATTTTGTGTGCAATTGTTGATCAAAGTTGTATCTTCGTGTTCTGCTGTGTCTTTAATGAGTATGCAATGCCCTTCCTTCTCTTTTTGTTTTGTTTTAACAACGTTTTTCTTTTGTAACGGTTTGCTCATTTGCCACTGGAGGCTTTTTGTCAGCAAAGATAGATTCCTCAGTCTGGATTAGGAAGAAAGGCCTGACAATCTTCTTCCAAATATTGTTGTTCTGTGATTGAGCAGGAAATTACTCATAAATGACCCTCCAGTGGGTTTGTAGAGGACTTAAATTACACAGAAGCTCGGTGCTCATCATTCTTCCATGTAAGTGAGAGAATTAGAACTGGGTGCCTTAAGTTTAGCAGGCCAAATTCTTTCCAGTAGGCCACCAGAGATCTATTTTTGTTATTGTTTTTGAGAACTTTCAAGTAAGAAGTGATCCATAGCTGACCCTTCAGTAGTTTTTAAGGGACAGTAAAAACCACACAGGCAGAGGTCACCCACCTTTCTCCTACAGAGCAACTGATGTACTTCTGCGTTGGCAGTACAACCCTTTACCCCCTTAGCCTCTAGGCCAACAGCGCTCCTTCTTCAAATATTAGTCAGTGAAAACGGAATGAATCACAATAGTGTGATTCACAACTGATGATGGGGATGACACAAGATTGGGCAAGTCTTCACTTGTGTGTGTGAGGTCACCATTACTTGGGGCAAACTCAAAAGCAGTTAAATAAGAGAAAATTCTAAAAGGTTTTGTGATCTAATCAATTATTTTAGTTGTGGATTGCCATTGAGTTGAGCACAACTCATAGCAACCATATGAACAAAAGACCTGAGGCCTTTGGATAACTATAATTTCTCAAAGTTCATAGAGTTTCCCGAGGCATACTGTTTAGGAAGTGGATGCCATTCCTGCTATTATTATGGATGTTAAATGATATTGACCCCAGGGAACCCTGGTGGCCAAGGAAACTCTAATGCAATCCTGAAGGCATGCAGTTTAAGTCCACCAATTGCTCTGTGGGAGAAGAATGGGCAATCTCCTCCCAGGCCTCTGAAAACTCTCTGGAAGATTGAGGTGTCTCCGTTCTGATTTAATGGCACACAACAACAACAATATTGCCTCTAGGAATTTTAACTAAAATTACAAGAGTGCCATCCACATCTGAAATAATTTGTCTCTGGAAACCCTATGAACTTGGAGAAATGATGAAAGTTATACAAGTGCTCAGGTCTTTCATTCATAGGGTTGCTATGAGTCATCTATGACTTGATGGCACTTAACAACAACAACAACAATGAGAGAGCTCACTTGGCCTGGTGGACAGAAAGTGATACTACCAAGCCAAAGGTGAGTGATTTTAATCTGCGGCCCTCAGGCCTGGTTTTCATTGTTTTTGATCAAACATTTTCTAAATGGTATAGCACTGGTCTGTCCATTTGCTGTACAGAGGTAACTCCTGGTTGCTGTGATGCTAAACACTGTGACACTGATGTGCTAAACCTGGTAATGGTTACCTATGGGGGACAGTGTTTGCTGGAGCTTTCCAACTAAAACAAGCCTGGAAGCAGGAGCAACATCCACTTCCTAAATGGCTTGCCTGCGGAAACTCTATGCATGAAGAGTGCTCAGGCCTTTCATTCATAGGGTCGCTATGAGTCGTCTATGGCTCGACGGCACTTAAGAACAACAGTGTACCCTTGATTATTCACACAACAGTTTCTTGCTAAAGTATAGATTTCACACGAGCACAATTAAGTTTTCTGGGATTGCCATTTTTCTCAATGTTAACCATAACTTAAGATCTACACGGTCAAATGTCTTTGCATAATCAAGAACACAGAAATAGACACTCTGGTATTCTCTACTTTCAGCCAAGATCCTTCTGTCATCAGCAATTATATTCCTAGTGCTATTGCTTCTGCTGAATCTAACCTCAATTTCTGGCAGTTTTCTGTCAATGTCATGTTGTTGAATAATCCTCAACAAGAGTTTACTTGCATGTGATATTAATGATACTGTTCGGTCATTTACACATTATGTTGGATCACTTTTCTTGGTAATAGGAACAAATATGGATCTCTTCTTCCAGTCAGTTGCCCAGGTAGCTGCCCTCCAAATTTCCTGGTATAGCTAGGTGAGCAAAACTAGGGCTGCATCTGCTTGTAGAAACATGTCAATTGACAGCCCATCAATTCCTGGGCCTTATATTTTGCTAATACTTTCAATGAGTCTTGAACCTCTTTATCACTATTGGCTCTTGGTCAACACTATTTTCTAAAACGGTTCTGGATCTTCCAATTATTTTTGGCATATTGATTTCATGTATTACGTTAACCTTCTTTTGACACTTCCTGGATCATTCATTATTTTGCAACCCTTCAGTATTGCAATTTAAGGCTTGGATTCTGCCCCCTTCCAGTTCTTTCAGCTTGATAAATGCTGAACAAGCTATTCCCTTTATAGTCTTCAACTCTGGCTCTTTTCTCTTTCCTTTATAACACTTTCTCTTCTGCTGCCCTTTGGAACCTTACATTCATCTTTTTAACTTTGGACAGTCTCCTCTTTGTTTTGGCTTCTGGAAATCTCTTGGCAGGGAAAAGAGTAAAAACCTTGAGGTGTCCTAGCTATTCATTTAACCTGCATCAGCTGAATGCTGGCTTTCCTCATTTGAACTATTTCAGAGTAATTCCACACATCATGTAAAGAGGGAAAGGAGGCAGAGAAAGAAGAAAGTATGTGGTTCAGTGCAAGCCTCGGAGTCATTCAGTTAAAATTTCCTCTTCTTTTTGCTTTTTTCCTTGAAAGTCTCTTTTAATTGTCCCATTGCCACAGTGCTTGTCAAAACCAGTTATGATTAATCTCCTTTGTCAGTGTGTCCTTTGCCATTCCCTATCACTCCTCCCTGAGAGAGATTTCACCCTGATTCATAAGGAAAAGGGGACAG
>NW_006399880.1:1450948-1462639 GCF_000299155.1 Elephantulus edwardii | reverse complement strand
ACCTTGCTTGGTTCTGCTTGGTTCAAGTTGTTGCAGGAGCTGGTGCTTAGGGGGTTGAGTTCAATAGGAGGCATGGCTTGAGTGTCAACACCAACACTCCTGGCCAGGATATCTGGGTCCTCCATGGCTACTGGTTTGTGAGACTTGCAACGATGGCAGTAAAGCAAGACCACCACAATGGCCCCGATGGACAGGATGACTGGCACTACCACTGTGATAATCGTTAGCATCCAGTCCCCTCTTTCAATCTCAGGAGTAACGAGGCACCGTCCTTTTGAGCAACCTCTTGCCTCCATTTCACACCTGAAGAAACAGAAAAGAAGCCAAGAGATTAGAGTCAATGCATTGCTTATTCATGTCTCTCTTGCAAAGATCTATAAGCTAGAGACTCTCCCCCCAACCTCTTGTCTACTGTTGTGGATTGAATTGTTTCCCAAAAAATGTGTGTCAAGGCAGTCCTTCTTCCTGTTTATAAAGTGACCGAGACTTAGTCCTGGGAAGGGAGTGATGGAAGTAAATTAGACAACAGCCAAGTAGTAGTGGCACAGAATTAATCATTCAAGTACCAAGTATTGAAGAGACATTGGAGTATCTGCTAAAATTATCTTTTATTGACCAGAAGAACAATTCACTTATTTCACTATTTTATGTTTTCTCTACTGCTTTGAGCTTGACTGTAACAGTTGGAAAACTTAAAAACTAAAATGAACACACTGTACTCCTGAAACAAAAGACAAAATATATATCAACCTGACGAGGCCGTGATTCTCTGTATTATATAATTACCCTCCATTTTGTGATCTGATGTCATTATCCCACATGTTGTAACTCCTAACTTTGAAGGTGGTAATGAGGCAGCATTAGTGGCAATTATGTTAATAAAGCAGGACATCATTTATAGGATTAGGTTCTCTTTTGTGTCAATCTCTTTCACTATATAAAAGAGAGTAAACAGATAAGCAAAGATCAAAGAGATCTCCTACCACCAAAATCAAGAGCCATCTTTTGGACCTCAGGTCTGTAGGCCTGGGGTGGGACTGATGACAAGGACCTTCCCCAGTGTGACAAAAAAAAGGAAAATTTCTCCTGGAACTGGTACCCTGAATTTGTACTTCCAGCCTCCTACACTGTGAGAGAATCCATTCCAGTTAGTTAAAGTCATCCTTTTGGAATATTTCTGTTATTGAAACATTAGAAAGCTAAGGGACCTACCATCTTCCACTTTCCAACAGAAAAGTGAATTATTAAGCACATGAGTAACATCAACATCAGAAAGACATGCTCTGTTCTCTAAAAATAAGGCATGAACTTCAGCTGTCCTCATCTTCTTGACCAGTAAGATCTGGGCTCTAGGGACATCCATTATTTCCCACCAATGAAATGTAGGCATGGAGCATACTCTTCAGCAATGTGTCAGATTTCCAGTCATGCTACTGAAGGGGAAGCATCTTTTTGACATATAACATCAAAGGCAGTCATCCAACAACAGCTACTGGCACTGATGGTCCCTCTCTTCTTCATCAAGAGAGCCCAGGAACCCAACATGAGCTTGTGGCTTCCTCACATTGAGTATCTTTTCCAAGGAAAAAATTCATATGACTTCTCAGGTCATTTTCTGCCTGGCTGTCCATGACTATGGAAAGCTTCCCCGGCCACCTTTATCCGATTTTGAAAGATTTTGGGAACAGTCCTGTTCTACTCAGTTCAAAACATCTCCTGCTTCCAGATATTTGATCACTAACAATTTGCATTTTGAAATCAAATATTGTCCTCTCCAAGCTTCTACTTAAAATACAAATATCACTTTCGACATGTAGCATTATCTCTAAAGACATCTAATTAGTGGGTACCACTCCCTACTGCAAAACACAACTGGAGTGGGGCAGGAAATAGCAGCTGCTGGAAGGACTTGGAACATGCATTCACACAGGCTGAGGTGGGATGGGCCTTTTCCCTCTCTTGGCCTCATTTCCCTCATATTCAACATGGTGATATAGGCCAGATCACTAGCTCTCTTATGCACATGTCAGTGAAATCCTAAGGAGCTTGTTCAAGATAGATTCCCAGGTCTCCTTTCTTGGAAATTTTTATTTAGTTGGTCTGAGTAGGGCCCAAGAATCGATTTTATTTTTTTTCTAAAATTTTCTCTTGTCATTTCTTTTTCTAACTTTCCATTTGAAAGTTACAGAATGAGTGATATCCAAGGTTTCTTGACTTGAAAGCTTTTAAAAATGAAATTCCTCCCCTTACAAACCTCCCAGTCAGCACAGCACTATGCACTGTTAGGGTGCAATGGGGGTCCAAGATTCACAGCAATGTCTGTGCCAAGGCAAACCTTTGTTTCCAGACCACTGTTTGGGAAGTGACAGCACAGAAAAAGAGAACAAAAACTGCAACTGTCTTCAGCAAATATAGGAAGTTCCCAAGGAGCTGGCTAAAAATACAAATCACTGGCTCCCAACCCCATAAACCCAGTATGCCAAGAAGTAGTTGTCTCAACAGAACAAGGGGATCCTGCATGATTTAAAATCAAGAGAAGAGTAAGTCAGGGCTGTATCCTTTCTTCATACTTACTCAATCAGTATGCTGAGCAAATCGTTCAAGAATCTAGACTATATGAATATGTGGTATTAGTTCGCAGGAAGACTCATCAACACCCTGTGTTGTGCAGATGACACAATCTTGCTTACACAAAGTAAAGAGGACTTGAAACACTTCTACAGAAGATCAAAGTCTACAGAATTCAATATGAGTTACATCTCAACATCAAGAAAACAAAAATCCTCATACGAGGCCAAGAGGCAACATCATGATAGATGGAGAAAAGACTGAAGTTGTCAACTCTTTCATTTTACTTGCATCCACGATAAACACTCATGGTAACAACGGGCAAGAAATCAAAAGACATATTGGCAAATCTGCTGTCAATGATGTCAGTTTAGAAACTAAAGAGAACCTGATCCAAGCCTTGCTGTTTTCAATTGCTTTGTATGCACCTGGAAGTTGGATAATAGATAAGGAAGACCTAAGAAGAATGAATGTCCTTGAATTGTGGTATTGGAGAAGAGTAATTAATAGACCATGAACTGTCAAAAGCATAAAATGATCTCTCTCAGAAAAGACAGAAGAAGAATTGATGCTTTTGAGCTGTGGTGTTAGAGAAAAATGCTGAACATCCTGTGAACTGCCAAAAGAACAAACATATATGTCTTGGAGAGGGTGCAGCCAGAGTGTTCTTTTGGGGGCAAAGATGATGAGGCTTCACTTCATATACTTTTGGTCATGTTGCTAGGACAGGCTACTCCTCGGAGAGGCGCATGACGCTCAAAAAGGAAAGGAAAACACTTGGCCAGGTGGATTGACATGGTGACTCCTGCAATGGGCTCTAAGTGTCAGGAAGTGTGAGGAGGACACAGAATAGGACAGGACTCAGCTCTGCTGTTCCTAAGATCACTAGGGGCCCTACTTGGCTCGATAGTATCTAACACTATCAACAACAACAACAACTTGGAAGAAGTACAATCAGGGTGCTCCCTTAGGGCAAAGGTGGAGAAGCTCACATTATCTGGGGATGTTGTCAGAGGAGCCAATTCTTGGGAAAAGGTCATGCTGGGAATGTTATACAGTGGATATAAGAGAGGAAGACCCTCCGTGAGGTGAGTTAACACAGTGACTATAACAATGAGCTTGGGCGTTGCAGAGATAGTCAGTACAGAACAGGTTGGGGCAAGCTTCCATCTGTTGTCCATAGGGTCATTATGAGTTATGGTTCACTCCACACAGCACCTAACGATGACAACAACAACATCTCTGCAAGACTGATTTAATGGTTCTGAGTAGGGTTTAGGAATCTAGCCTTTAAAAAGCATGTGCCGTCTCTGATGCAGGGGGCTGGATGACTGTTCTTTGTATGACTTGAATGAGAAGGCATATTTTACTCAGAGAAAAGACTTGGTGACCAGGTCACTGGAACTCCCATTTTCTGGCCTGCACTTACTTCCAAGTGCATGTGTACAGGTAATTCCTGTGTGGTGCCACATCCTCTAGGAAGAAGGGCCTCTCCTTTGCTCACCTGTCTCCAGTGTAAGGGTAAGGGCAGCTACAGGCAGTTCCTCCGGGGGACATTGTAGATGTGCAATTCTCCTTTCCTTGTCCACACTGCTTCCCAGACAATTGTGGGGGGCATTCACAGACATAGCCTGGGAGGAAGAAAAGGAAGGTGAGAGAGCACAGTGACCAAGCACCCAGACATCCCCAGTGGAAAAGGCCCTCCTGAAGTGAGGGGTGCCTCAGTGTGTGTACATATTTGTGTTATGTGGCCATTTAAGAACCATTTATTTACTGAATGCCTCCTCTACGCTTGATCCCTTGTTAGGTATTGGTGACCTACTGAATGAGTAGACACCACCCCTGCCTTCAATCAGTTTAAAAATCCAGAAAACAGGTAAGAAGGGAGTGAAAATGAAGTTTGACTAGAATTCTGCAGAGGCCAAGTACATTTAGTATGGCATCAAGTTGTGACGATAGTTTTACTTTGATGTGCATTTTGAATTTCAGCTATACCTAGGTAGATTTTAAATAATTAAAATGCTGTAACCAACTTATCTAATAAAACTGACACCCGGCCACTATTTTGTTGACTGAGAAAGTTTAAATTCATGTTAATTTTTAGGGTCTAATAGACTATTTCATGTGTATTACAGTGGTATTCCTATGCTATGTCTCTAAACTTTATTTTCAAAAGCTTAAGGCCCAAATACAAACTTTTCTGGAATAAAAAAAAAAGACTAACAGTAACAGACAACACTCACTGAGTATTGTTATGGATTAAATTGTGTCTCCTCTCCAAAGTGTCATAACTCCTAACTACAATGTCTGTAGTTAGAATCCTATTTGAAGATGGTTTTCTATGTATCTGAATGAGGCAGGGTTAGTACATGTTTTAAGTCACTCTCTTCTATCAACACAACTCATTGCCATTGAGTCAGAAATGATTCATAGCTGAGTTTCTGAGGTGGTAAATCACCCGGGGGGAGATGCCCATATTCTTCTTGCGGAGCCTTTGGTGGATACAAAGCACCAGAGAGATGCTGCCTTTCAGGTAACAGAGCAACTTCCACTATGGACGAGGCCACCAGATTAGCTAGGCAAAAATAAGGAGGGACACAGAGTAAGGGATTTCAGGCAGGGGAGAACTGTGTGCTAAGTCTGAGAGGAGAAATTATGGCATGCTCAAGCACTAAAGAGAGGCCAGGAGAGAGAGTGAAGGAGCGAGTGGGAAACTATAAAGTAGGGAGGTGGGGACACAGCATGCACACTGAGAGGTTCTAAACAGAAGAGCAGCATGCTCAAATATGCATTTTATAAACCACTCTGGCTCCCTGGTGGAATAGAGAGAGCGGTGCTGGGGAAGAACAGGGCAATAATGAATATACGAGACAAGATAGGTGATGATGGGGCTTAGATAAGAGAGGTGGGTGAGGGAGAAGAGAGAAATGATGGACACCATGGATATTCTGGAGGTACAGAGAACCAGCTGATAAGCCTAGAAAAACTAGAAAATCAGGTAATGACAAGCATCGACAGGCATATGAGTACATAGGAACCCATACATTGCTTGTGGGAGTGTAGAGTGGTGTGGCCATGTTGGAGAGCAGTTTAGCTTTATTTAGTAAAATTAACTTTGTGACTATCTGGGTGTAGATGTGTGTGTGTGTGTGTGTGTGAGAGAGAGAGAGAGAGAGAGAGCGAGCAAGCGAGCGAGCGAGAGAGAGAGAGAGAGGGAAATAGTGGCTCAGGATCAGAGAGGACATGGATGAGGTTCACTGCAACAATGATGGTAGAGGTATGAGTTGAAGCCCCGGGTGTCCATCCTTCTTCACTAGGAGGATGGAAGGGGGTAAATGTGGGTGCAAGGGCAGCATGGAACACTGATAGTAAAAGCAATGAGTGAGATACATTCATAGTAACATGGATGCACCTTAAAAATACGTTGTTGAGTGAAAGTATAAAGTATTATATGCCTTTTCTTATTGGTAGCTGCCAATGAGTGGATCTAAACTAACATCTATTTCATGTAACATAGTAAAACTGTCCTATAGCATTTTCTATTGTTGCTCTAAGGTTGCTGTAAGAATTAACTCAATGGCAATGGGTTTGGTTTGACTTAATCTTTACAGAAGCAAAGCATCAGGACTTTCTCCCAAGAAGCACCATGAGGAGGACTCCAACTTCAACCTTTCAGTCAGCAGTGCAATGTGAGGCACCACCAGGTTAACAAAAAGTGAAAATCCCTGTGATAAAGAATACTATCCAAAAGAAGAAGCAGAAAATGCAAAGTGCACAACCTTCGGGGCCATATATTGCTGGGTCACTAAGACCAGGACCTACAGGAGCAGCAGACACAGTAGAAAACCAGAGACCTGGCATGAAACAGAGCTGACCTTGGTAGTGCTACCTCATGGAACCAGAGCTTGAAGTCTCCGTCCAAGTTTGTTGGAGGGCTTGGAGGGAGATGCCGTAATTGGCAGGTTGGTGAGCTTTATAACATTGGCCTAAAGCTGTAAGGCTGAAGGCTGAGGTGTCTGCGAGCACATTTCAGAAGCTGTTCTGATTGATCAATTGTATCCTGCTGCCAAAATGGTGAGAGAGAGAGAGAGAGGTTTTGGAGTCAGGTGGAAGGAGTTCTTCACTACAGCCTCCACCAAGAATAATCTTCTCTCTCCCTTAAAAGCATATGACTTTATGCAAATCCCTTGCCCTCTCTGGACTTCTCTTCCATAGCCCACCAGTTTTGTGGACTGTAAAATGGAACTTTCTGGTTGTCCTCTCATTTGCCCTCATGGGGCCTGAGAAAAGGAAAGGCTTTTGAGGGTTGCTGAGTCAACTCTTCAGAGTCTTCTGAGGTATCTTTGGGATAAATTTTGGGGTTTGCAAGCCCTGCCCTTTCCTCCAGCTCTTACCTGCTCCACGAGTCTGGGAACAATTCCCACCTTTGAGGCACAAATCCCAGCTGCAGCCATCAGTGAGGGGGCAGCACTGTGTGAGGGCCTGCTTCTCCAACAAGTGGGCCACCTTCCTGCCATGGACCAGCAGCTCCAGTGCCTCTCTGTTAACTGTAACCGCATCCAAGCAACCTTCAAAGCCTTGAGAGACATTTTGGGAAGAATGCGAGAGGACAAAGCCACCCAGGAAGAGGTCTCTTTTAAGCCCCAGTCCACGACAGTTCTCTGGGAGCACAAGGGAGCTGTTTCCTGCACCATCAACCCGCAGGCCAGCGGAGGTGGCAGTCTTCTCCAACAGGACTGGATGCCACTTGCCATCATTCACATGGCGCTGTGAGGAAAGATTTCCAAGGAAACCGCCTGGGCATCGATATTCCAGGTGAAGCACTCCACCAAGCAACTGCAAAGAAAGCCCACATTTTAAACAAAGCAGTGAATTTCTGGTTTACTACATTTGTCTTTGTTGTCATTGTATACACCCTGTCTAATGAAAACTCAAAGAAGGGTTTTTGTGTTGTTTACTAACGAGAGGGACCCTGGTGGCACAGTAATTACACATTTCATTATTAACTGAACAGTCAGAAATTTGAACCCATGAGCCAGGGGAGAGATGATGCAGTCAGCTTCTGAAAAGACTACCAGCTGGGAAACCCTATGGTGACGTTCTGCTCTACTCTGTAGAACAGCTAATTTAGAATCAGTGACAGCAGTAGATTGGGGTTTTTTATGTTTCTATTATGAGATCCAAGCACCTATAGCAGTAAATGCTCAATAAATTTACACAGTAAATGCTCAATAAATATTTGCTAAAGGAGTTAAAGTCTAACTAGTTGCCAAAATATACTTTCTTTTTACCGAAATCAGAAATTGACATGTAAGATAAAGCAAAAACAAAAGCCCCAAACAAACACTGAGTTGATTCCAGCTCTTAGCAACCTTGTAAGATAGAGTTGAACTACCCTGGTTTCCAAGGTCATAATCTCTACAGAAGCAGTCATATCTTTCTTCCAAAGAGCAGTCAGAGGTTTTAAACAACAGATCTTTTGGTTTGTAATCAGGGCTCCTAGGTACATATGATAAAAGTCTTAAAAACAGTCAAGAAAAACAACACTCTCTATATGACAACTAGAAGAATTGAGAAACCATTGAAAGGAAATCACTTCATATTCCGTGTTACTTGATGCTGAAGCTTCCTTCCCTAGCACCCAGTGGTAGCCAGCCTGCTACACTCTGAGAAATACTAGGCAAATTCAGCAAAACTAGAAAAAGCTCAGGGTGGAGTGGCCTCTTCCACCTCTATTTTTATCTTCAGAGAATCTTTCATGTCACAGAGCAGCCAGATCTCTGGTTATCCACTGAATGTGTACCTCCAGGTAGTATGGCTGTGGTGATCTGGCACAGGGAAAATCCTGTGCCTTGGCCCCATAATCATACTCAACACACCATAAAGGCATGCAGTTGTTTCTTTGCCAGAAATTGGTCTACCGAACTGCCCCCTAGACCCTCAACTCCTTTTAGGATTGAATTATGTCCATCTAGAATGGAAGGAATACACCGAGTCACTCTGGATGTCTAAGGTTTATCATTCAAAATTGTCTTTCCAAGCCAAAGATTAACTGTTTTATGCTGAAGTAATTATTGTATTAAGAGGAGAGGATGCTATGCAGATGGGCAGTAATATGCAAATAGGGCATTGGCTATCTACCATTCCACAAGAGGTTTGGCCACCCTCAACATTTTATGAGGAGATTGGCTAGTCTTGCTATTGAGTTGAGCAAGTCAGAGTGAGAGACGGGCAGATTTTTCTGGCAACATTGAAGAGAAAGCAAGACAAGGTAGGATGCCCTTCCTTCTCCAGCTACTCCTAAGGCAGCAATATCTACAGCAGAACTGGAGACCTGATAGGAGATGAGACTTTGCAGGTATTGGGGAAGGTTAAGAGCTTATAATGGCAGGACTGAGAACTTTGTTACACAGTTGGAGGAAAGAAACCAATATTGGCAGGACTGAGAATTTTGTTGGACATTTGTGGGGGAGGAGCCAGTACTGGCAGGACTGAGAAATTTGGAACCATTGGCCTGAAAGCATAAGCCTGAGGTGCCTATGTGCATATCTCGGGAGCTGTCTTGACTGTACTCTGTTATTAATCGGGATTATAACCTTTTCACTTCCCCAGTATGGTTCTGTGTGGTCTGTGAGCTATTGCATTGGATTTTGGACCAAGCAAAGAAATAAGATTGGTGTTGAGATGAGTAGAAAGAGCTATAGGAGTGTAGTGGACATGTCTGACCTCGTGGGAACTGGTTTTGTGTTATTAATGCTGTGGATGGAGATAGTTCCCCTTTGTGAAACTGATAAAGGTCAGACATGGCCATCCCCATGGGGCCTTTGCTCTTTTTATAGTCATTATACCAAAAAGAATTGGCTGACTTAGACCCATTTCATATTATGAACAACAACAACAAATGGTAATGACAGAATATCTTCAAGCTGCACTGAAGGCATTGGGAAAAAAAAATAAAAATAAAGCCCCAGGAACCAATGAGATATCGACTGACATATTTCAACAAATAGATGCAGCCCTGGACATGCTCACGAGTCTGTACCAAGAAATTTGAAATACATGTATCAGGTTAACTTACTTGAAGAGATCTGTATTTGTTCCTATTTCTAAGAAAGGTGATTCAACAGAATGTGGAAGCTATGAAATAATATCATTAATATCACATGTAAGTAAAATATTGCTGAAGATTATGCAAAAATAGCTATTACAGTACATCAACAGGGAATTGCCAGAAGTTCAAGGTGGACTTAGAAGTGGCACAAGGGATACCATTGCTGATGTCATATGGATCCTAGCTGAAAGCAAAGAATACTGAAGAGTGTCATTTTGTGTTTTATTGACTTTGCACAGGTAATTGACTGTGTGGATCATAACAAATCATTACTAACATTTAGAAGAAGAGAAATTCTAGGACACTTAATTATGCTTATGCAAAATCTAGACCAAGAAGCTGTTGGGTGAATAGAACAAGGGAGCCTTGCATGGTTTAAAATCAAGAGAAGTGTGAGTCAGGGCTGTGTGCTTTCTCCATACTTTTTCAATCTGTATGCTGAGAAAATCATTTGGAAATCTTTTGAGCTTTATGAAGAGTATTGTGGCATCAGGATCAGAAGGAGCCTCATCAACAACTTTCTTTATGCAGATGACACAATCTTTCTTGCTGAAAGTGAAGAGAACTTGGATACTTGCTGCAGAAAACCAAAGACTTCACAGCCTTCAACATGGATTACATCTCAACCCTCAACAATAAAAATCCTCACCACTGGGTCAATAGGCTACTCAAGGTAGATGGAGAAAAGATTGAAGTTGCCTTACTTGGATCCACAATCAACAGCTTTGGTACCTCCACACAAGAAATCAGAAAATGTGTTGCACAGGACAATTCTGCTGTCAAGGACTTCTCCAACGTGCTAAGAGAAATGATGCCAGTTTAAGGACTAAGATGCAATTTACTCAAGCCATGTTTTTTTCTGTTATGGGCTATCCATCAGAAAGTTGGACAATTATTTAAAAAGACAAGAAGAATTTATGTCCTTGAGTTTCAGTGTTGGAGAAGAGTACTAAATCATGGATTGTCAAGAGAACAAACAAATATATCTTGGAGAAAATGCAACCGGAGTGCTTCTTGGAGGAAAAGATAGTGAGGCTTCATTTCACATACTTTGGGCATATTGTTAAAAAGGGTCAGACCTTGAAAACTTACATCTGAGCTTGAGGGTCAGCAAAAGAGAGGAAGACCCTTAACAAGGTGGACAGACACAGGGACTAAAAGAATGGGCTCAAATATATCAAATATGATGAGGAAGGCACAGAATAGGGGAGGGCTCAGATCTGCGGTTCGTAGGGTTGCTATGCATCATACTCGATTCAACACCACCTGACAAAAACAAAGCCCACCAGAATATGTATCAGAATCCTAATCTCTATGCCTCTGGATTACTTTTGTGAACAGGGTTTTCTTTGTTTTGCTAATGAGGCCAATTACCAGTGTAAGGTGTGTTCTAAAATCTAATCACTTTTGAGTTAGAAAATGAACAGATTATATGTAAAAATAAGCACAAATGGGGGGAGGAGGGAAACAGGATAACATGTGACAATCTCTAAGGAACCAAGGATTGCTGGAATAGACAGGGATCTTTTCCAACAGAGAAAGGGATCCTTCCCCAATAGGTTTCAAACAAATAAAGAAAAGAAAAAAAACAAACCCAAAACAACCTCATTGTTGTCAAGTTGAAACTCATCGCTGACCCTCTGTTGGGTTTTTAAGGCTGTCTAGAGATGATGCCATCAGAGTTCCCTTTCTGTAGGGCCCTGAATCTGGACTTCCAACTACTTGAAGTGTGTGTGTGTGGGGGGGGGGGGAACTATTCTTTAAAGCCACTTTCCTCTGGAATTTCTGTTACAGCAACACTAGGAACTTATTGCTACATCAAGTCATACAGGCAAGAAAAGCCTTACCCTCAGGGAGATGGACACGGTCGCGTTGGTAACCAGGACGATTGCATGTGGCTGCAGTGTCTTCAGGCGGAAATGAATGTGCCAGTTATGTGCTTCTGGGAGCCGATAGTGCACATAGCTCTGACCACTGAACCTCACAGCGGTATCTGCAAGAGAAATGATAGG
>NW_006399880.1:1444683-1450153 GCF_000299155.1 Elephantulus edwardii | reverse complement strand
TGTTGGTTCAGACTAGCATATTTTTTTATAATCATGTCAGTGGCAGGAGTATGATAGTATGAATAATAATTTTTAGTATTGTAGTAGATTAAGGTTATGGACATAGTCTAAGCCGTAGACATTTGATACAATTATGAGAAGTGATAGGCCAATGGCGGCTTCACATGCTGCAAGTACTAAAAGAATAATAGGGATAATTGAGGGCAAAATTTATATTTAGAGCTAGTGTAGTTGCAATTCTGCACACATTTGGTTATAAAGACCCCTGCATTGGGTTCTTCCCTGTGTTAGAAATTAGGAACTCAAACCATTAAGAAAGAAAAATCAAGAGAGAAATATGACCAATCAGAGCCAAAGGTGGATCAGCATCTGCGGAAATCCATGTTTTCCTCCTATATAGCTTTCAAAGTTATTTCTGGTAACATTTGAAGAATGAATAGGTAGTATCAGAGATTTTGCATATGTGTATCATTTAAAGCAATTACATTTAACCAGATCCACCCACAAGTTGCCAGTCAGGTCAAGGGTGATGGTGAGCTGGAGGTCACGTTGTTTTCTTTTGCCAGTGCTCTTGAACTAGTCCAGCCTTCATGCCAGGGGCACTGGCGGGGGGGCGGGGTGGGGGGAAGTCTTAGTCATAAAAGGAACTCCTGAAGAGTTTGGCGAAAAGCTTAGGACATAGAGTGGGGTACACCAGGATTTAATTAGGCCTTCAGATATCACTTCAGGCAACACAATGCAATCCCTATACTTGGTGTTAGAGACGGAATTGTGTTTCCCAAAAATATATGCTGTAAATTCTAACCTTTGTACTTCTGGTTATAACCCCATTTGAGAGTGGGGTTTTGTTTTTATGTTACTGAGACAGTATTAGTGTGGGGTGCATCTCAAGTCAGTGTGTGTGTGTTTGTGTGTGTGTGTGTGTGTGTGTGTAGTAAGATTAAGCACATGTAAGTGAGCAAACGGGGGAGGAGAGATGCCAAGCAAAAAACCACACCTTCTTCCAGAGCTAACAGAGGCCTTCCACTAGAGCTGGTACCCTGAATTCATTCTTAACACCTACTAACAGTGAGAAAATTAGCTTGTTTGTTAAAGGTACCAATATGTGGTATTTTTTTATAGCAACACTTGTAACTAAGACATTAAATTTTAACTCCAATGAGCTAATGAGTTCTACTTCATAGAGTTGTGGTGAATTGTTGTAGCTCAGGCCACGGTTTTTTCAATAACTTCTTAAGCATCTGAGAGCTGGACAATGAATAAGGACAATAGAAGAAATGATGCTTTGAACTGTGGTGTTGGAGAAGAGCATTAAATATTCCATGGACTGTCAAAAGAATGAACAGATAAGTCTTGGTAAAAGTGCAGCTGGAGTGCTTTTTGGAGCCAAGGATGGTGAAGGTTTGTATCACATACTTTGGGCATGTTGCTTTGAAAGGCTACTCCTTGTAAAGGTACCTCAAGCTTAGAAAAATGGAGGGTCAGTGAAAGAAAGAAAGACCCTCAGTGATACAGATTGACACAGTTAATGAAACATGAGTTCAAGTGTGTCAGAGATGATGTGGATAGCACAGGGTTCAAGTATGTTGTTCATAAGGTCACTATGAGTTGTACTTAACTTGATAACAGTTAACAACACCAACAACATATGGACACAAAACCTGGCATTGTCCTTAAAGCAACAACTGCTACTATGTGAATGACAGTCACCTGTGACTAGACATTTGTTATGGGAGGTTGTTTTTGTTTTGTTATTATTGTTGTTGTTGGGTGTCCCTGAGTCAATTTGAACTCACTGCTACCCCATGTGAGAACAGGACTTCTCCCAGGATTTTCTAGACTATGATCTTCATGAGAGTAGATTACCAGGCCTTTCTCCTGTGGAGGTGCTAAGGTGGTTTGAACGGCCAATCTCTGTTAGCAGGTGAGAACCCAATCACTGTGCCAGCAGGATTCATTATACACGGGTTAAAGGCTTTTATATCCCTGGGACCCAGATGTCATTATTTTCCCATTTATAGACGAGAAACTAAAGCTCAGAGAATCTTAATATATCCAAATGTATACATCAAAAATTATAAAATCAGGGTTTGAACTTGATCTGTCTATATCTAAATCTTATGTTTATAATCATAATGCCATAGTATAACAGTGATAGAGTTAACACCAAATCTAAAATGAAACCTGTTGATTCTAACATGATGTATGACCCCACGTATATGACCCCAATGTAGAACTATGCTCCATACAGTTTCCAATGGCTGTGATCTTTGGAAGTAGATCACCAGATTTTTTTTCCAAGGCATTTATGAGTAGTCTTGAACTGCCAGCCTTCTGATTAGTAACCAAGTGCTTAACTAGTTATGCCACTATGTGTCCTCAGTAGTGGCTCTCACTTATTGATCACTTGCTGTGTCAGGCACTATGCTAAGAAAGCACCTGGTATAAAATACTCATTTAAACCCACAAGAGCCCAAGGCATGTGGAGTAATTTTCCTCAGATCGTATAGGCAGTAAGTGGTAGAACTTGGATTTAAACTCGGGCAGTCTAATGCCAGAGTGTATGAGCCACATGCTAAACTGCCTTTTATATTTGTGTTTTCTAAAATTCCAAAAAGTGGTCAGGAGTAAGGCGTTATTATTCCATGACTAGATTTCGTAAGACTATTGCATGTCCGTGGTCTTTAGCCTTGTTAGAACCTTCCTGTAACTACCCCTCAGCCCCTTTCCAACAATGTCCACCACAAGAGTCAAGCACACAGAGACAGTCAAGCAGAGCTGGTTGTCCCTGGGGGGTGGGGGGGTGTGGGGGGGCTGTTCCTCACCATTGCAGGAGCAGTTCCTCTTCAGGTAGTGCCGTGGGGTCAGGATGCTGAGCCTGGCCGTGCTGTATGTGGGTCCAACCTTGGGGTCCAGGTGCACTAGCTCTTGGCAGATTTGACCCTGGCAGCTTGTCCCCTGGCAGGGTACCACAGGCATGGCTGACCTCATCTGAATTCCCACTGCGTGCTCTATTTCTTTGGCTGAGCGAGTGATGATGGATGCCAATTCCTGAAGCTTGTAAGAGGTCCTGGAATGTCCCTCAAAGACCAGCAGCACATCTACACCAGCCATGGCCTCTGCAGGCTGGAGGCTGGCCAAGTGGATGTTGGCTCTTTTGATGTCCAGCTTGTTGCTGAGGAACCTTTGCAGGTTCCGCCAGTGATCGCTCACTAACTCCTCCGGAGTGAGCTGGTGAAAACCCATCCACATGGCCTCCTGCAGAGCTTCCTTCCCCATGTGCCACACATGGACGTGGACCCCAGCAGTTGTGGTGAAGGACCCATCGCTGACGGTGACATTGAATGCATAGCGGCCACGTGGCAGTCCCTGGGTGGCAATGATTTTGCCATCAGGGGCACCCACTGAGAAATGCTTGCTCAGGGTCTCCTCTCCCGCCAGGCTATAGGTCAACGTGTCCTGAGGATCACGGTCCGTGGCATGGATTTTACCCACCAGGCCGCCCTGGAATTCCTCTTCCCCAATGGTGATGAAGATCTCCAGCGGAAGAGCAGAGGGTGGATAGTGGCTCTGTTCTGTAACGTGAACGCTGACAGATGTCAAAGAGGAGAGAGGAGGGATGCCGCTGTCTGACACCTGTAAACAAAACCAAGAGTGTCATTATTGTCATTATCCAAAGGGACTTGGGAGGACCTTCACACTTTCAGTTATTAGCCACTCACTCCACCCAGGAATCGGGGCCCAAAGCCTCGACGTGTCCATCGATGGTTTTGTTTGGGTGCTTTTTTGATGCTCTATAGTGTGCCTCTCTCACCAGTGATTGGAAGTGGAAATACCAGACAAGAGGCAGTGGTGGTGAACTCAGGCATGGGCCTGGACTGACACTATGAAGGCCAAAGCTCATCGCTTATCTCTCTGGAGGCAAATGTATCTGTACCCCTGGCTTTGAGAATCAACCATAAGGGAATGTAACCATTGTCTCCTGCTGTATCCTTACCAGCTAGTATAGGACCTGAATATGGAGGAGCTATAAAATACCTGTTGAAAGACTGACTAATTAGCTGAATATATTAATACATCATTATTACAAATTGTGATAAAGAAATAACTGCATTTGTCCTTTGATCTGCAGACTCCTGTTCACATCTTGGGAAACCTGACATAAAGTTTGCAAAGCAAACTCCATGTTTTATCCCATAAGCTTGTCCTCACTACCACCTCTACAGTCTTCTCAGGCTCATAAATGGTGCCCCCACCTGCCCTTCACAGGAACTTCAAGTCTAGAGTTCTTCACTGATGCCTTTTTCTTCCTCTCATCCAATCCATCACCAACTGTTATCCATGTACATCCAAAAGGTGCCCCCATCTGACCTTTTCTAGCATCTTCACATCGCTTCCAAGATCCCAGCCTCACTGCCTCTAGCTGGGATGACTTCTCATTGGCCTCACTCACCCACTCTCACCTCATACAATTCCCTATAAAACTTAAAAAATGAGCCTCCTGAGACCAAAGAGTGGTCACCTCCCTGCTTGGGAAACTTGGACAGTTTCTCACTATACCTAGATTAAAATCCAAAAGTATTATTACCAAAGCCTATCATTTGAAGGTCCCTGAGCTGCACTAATGTTTTGGCCTTGACTACTAGTGGAAAGGTTAGTGGTTCAAACCTACTCATCAGTGCCACAGAAGAAAGGCTCGGGTGACCTCCCTCTGTAGAGATCACAGCCCAGAAAATCCAATGGAGCTGTTCTAGTCTGCAGCACATGGGGTCATCCCGAGCCGGCATCACCTCAACAGCAAGGGTCCTTATAATTACATTTACTCAGGACAGTTTCCATTTTCACCTTTTGGAAATCAAATGATTAATTTTTCTTTTTACAGTTATTATAACATTGTAATATGAATTTTAGATTTTAACATTGTTTTATAATGTTAATTATAATGTCTGATCAATTTCTTATTCAACAAATTATTTTTAAGGTCTCTCTGAATCTCAAGAGTGTTACAGTTAAAATTCAAATAAGATCGCCCTGCCACCAGACCTCTGGGACACACCCAGTCACTCTCCAGCGTAATCTTGAGCCTCCCTTTACCTCCTTTCAAGCTTTTTCCAGCTCAGATTGTGGTTCATCTTGTCCTGCTCTCCTACCCACTGTTCGCGTGACTGGCCCCTCAGGTATCAACTTAAATGTCCCCTTGGAGGCAATTTCCTTTTAAACACATATGTTCCTGTGCTTCTGTGGAGCCTCTCATCATTTCATTGCCTTGTCTCAATTTATAAAGACACTGTTTCTTCCTTCATTTGTTATTTATGACTACTATTATAATGAAAGCCCAGGAGAGCAGGGACCATCTCTTTCTTATCCTCTGCTCTATTCTTTTTTTAATTATTAAATTTTATTAATTTTAATGAACATTTACAGAGATTCTGGGTTTTCATTCATTCATTTTTGCACTATTTTCTCTACC
>NW_006399880.1:1438321-1444583 GCF_000299155.1 Elephantulus edwardii | reverse complement strand
GTGTGTCCTTTGCCATTCCCTATCACTCCTCCCTGAGAGAGACTTCACCCTGATTCATAAGGAAAAGGGGGTGGCGTATTCTCTTAGCTACTTCCTGCTGAAAAGGGACGCTGTAGCTTTCCTCTGCTCTATTCTTAGCAGCTCACACAGGACGTGGAATATGGGAGATGTTCAATAAATACTTGTTGAAAGACTGACTGACTGAATGAATGGCTGACTGATTGGAACAATGCATCATCTCCAGCTGAGAGAAGGTTGTATAAAAGTCAGGTCAATATGACTCGAGATTTAAGAAAGGAATTATGGCAAATGAAGTTGAGAAGTTTGATGATCATCTTGGTCCTTGTTTCTTGAACAATTCTCACACAATCACACATATGCATAAATGTGCTTATCTAAGCCCTGCAGAATTCTGGGAGGCAAGTCATGTCGGCACAAAAGGTTCTGAGAGCTGCCTTGGCCAACTTCAAGCTGTTAGAGCCAGAGAGCAGAGGCTAAGTATTGGACTTTAGGTTCAGAGCACTTGGGTTTGAAGAAGTTTGCTTCTGCTACTTATTTGCAGTTTTTCTTTAAGCCAGTGACTTAACCTCTCTGTGCCTCAGTTTTGTTATCTGTAAAATGGACGTGACAACCATACCAGCCTTGAAGTACGTTAGGAAGATTTAATGCAGTGATGTCTGGGCAGTTCTTCACCCAAAGCTAACACATAACCCATGCACTTTCCCCCTTAATCATGAAGCACTGGCAGTACTGTTTCCAGCACATTCACTGTCCCCCTGGCTACCACCAGGGCCCAGCACATCTCTCACCTCTATCTGAAGCTCATACCACTCCTGTGCCCTTCTGCTCAGGCCTGCAGTGGTTACCAGCCACCCTTCTGGGGTCACACGGAAGGCAGATCCAATGTTTCCCTTGGTGATTTGGAATGAGTAAGGAGGCCCATTCTCTGGGGAGTCTGGGTCACTCAGGATCAGTTGCAAGACTTTGCTGCCAATGGGGGAGTTCTCCTGAGAGAGAGAATGACAGAAAACCAAAGAGCAAATTAGTCCAGGTCCCTCTTGTTAAGAATCCCTGGATCCTCTTAGCTTGCCTGAATCCTCAGCACTCTGACTGTGTCCAGGCTGTGTTTGAACCGCAAGTTCATATTCATCTATTCTGCCTTCACTTTGAGTTGGTGACTTCTGTTAGTCCACACCTGGAGCTCTCTCAGGGCGCTCCCGGATCTTACCAATCCAGCCCATTCAGACTTGAAGGGTCGTTAGAAACCAGAACACTCTATTTGTTAATACACGGTGTGATGGGTTGCCCAGTGTTATACAACTGCTGAATCATAGATAGAAGCAGTTCCTGATATTTATGTAAGAAGTCCTTGAGTGGTATAATCAGTTGGTGGTTCAAATCCACCAAGGGAAAAAGGTTGAATACACATAGGGACACCTCAAAAGAAAGGCCTGGTGATCTGCTTCTGACAGGTCACAGCCTTGAAAACCGGGGTGCACTTCTACCTTCCCCAGATGGGATTGCCCTGAGTTAGGATGAAGATGATGGCAACTAGTTTGGTGTTTGGTTTAGGGATTCATTTGGGGAGTTTGTAATCTGTAGGATCAATTTAACACCTTAAATAATTTCTCACATAGAAGACTAATGCAACACAACTTCAATGAGAAAGTTAGAGATGATTCAACTAAGAAAACTATATCCTCTGGGTATTGTTTCAGTCTTGTTCTAACATGAAAATTCTATACCCTATAACACAATAATTATCAAGCTGTTTCTAGTATAACATTTCCCATGAATAGAATCTTATAATCAGAAATGAATGTTTGCTCATTCAGCAGCTGTTCTTCCTCCTTCCTTAAATACCTCCGTTTCATTTAAGTGTAGGGTGGCAGTCACTGCAGGGAAGACGTGGCCCTCCAAAGAAGAGATAGACTCTGACTGGTCTTAGTCAGCTTTAATCAGCTGATTCCCTGAATCTGATTTAGGCTTAAGAGTGAACATGATTGAATTGAGCTCCCATAAAGATAAGTGCAAGTCCTGATCCTTGTACCTGTAAATACAACACTATTTGGAAGTGAAGGGTTCCTTTTGCTGTGCTGGTGAGGTCATACCAGAGTAGGCTAGGTCTCAGGCTGAGCCTTTCTGCCTGGTGTCTTATAAAAAGGACAGAACAGGCACACACAGAGGGAGAAGATAGATGCTGTAAGAGGACCTGTCTACAAGCAAAGAAATGCCAGAGATTGGCAGCAAACTCCAGAAACTAGGAGAAAGGCACACAGAAGAAACTGGCACAGGTGAGAACTTGATTTGGATTTTTTAGCCTCCAGCACCAGGAGAAATAAAGTTCAATTCTTTTTTCCCCCCTAAAGAAGTAAGAGTGGCATCCAATTCTGAAATAGCTCGCCTCTGGAAACTCTATGAACTTGGAGAAATAATGGAAGTGATACAAGTGTTCAGGTCTTTTGTTCACAAGGTCACTATGAGTTGTCCATGACTCAACAGCACTTACCAACAACATAGAGAGAGCTCTGTTGGCCTCGTGGGTAGAAAGTGATGCTACCAAGCCAAAGATGGGTGATTTTAATCTGCAGCCCTCGGGCCTGGTTTTAATTGGTTTTGGTTAAACAGTCTTCTAAGTGGTATAATACTGGTCTGTCCATTTGCTGTACAAAGGTAACTCGTGGTTGCGTTGATGCTAAACACTGTGACACTGAGGTGTCAAATGTGACAACGGTTACCCATGGTGGACAGAGTTTGGTGGAGCTTCCTGATTAAAACAAGCTTGGAAGCAGAAGTGGAGTCCAAATCTGAAATAGCTTGCCTCCGGAAACTCTATGAATGTGGAGAAACATTTAAAGTATACAAGTGTTTGGGTCTTATGTTCAGAAGGTTGCTATGAGTCGCCTACGACTCGACAGCACTTAACAAGAACAACAACAACCAAGCATTATTTGATATTTTGGTTTTTTTAATTGATATTTTAATGAAAGCTTACAGAGAACTTGTATTTCCATTCTTTGAGACAAATCGTGTTTGGTGTTTGGAATTTTTATGTACAGCAGCACTAAATAACCAAGAAAATTTATAATCTGATTTGACCCTGGAGAAGTCTACCATGTGGGAGATTTAAAATTATTTCTCCTTTGATAACACAAAAACCAAGCACCACCGTTTTCTTCAGGGATGGAAGGTGAAGTTACATGCAGCAGAGATGACAGCCCAGCATTCTAATTACAAATACATGACCATATCTTTGCATATGGCATGATTATTGCCAGCTCTGCATTCAGTGATCCCTTCTAAACATCTCTTTCCTCATAGAGGTACATCTTATTTTGTTGTCATTTATTTCATTGTGCTTTTCAGATATTACATTTTTTTAAAAAAATTTAAAAAAAAAACCAAAAAAAAATATGAGTTTGTGATAACCCTATGTCAAACAAGTCTATTGCTGTCATTTTCCCCCAACTGTATGAGTTCATTTCATGTCTCTGTGACACATTTTGATATTTCAAACATTTCACAATGTTAATGTACACTTTAATAGATCACAGTATAGGGGGGGAAAACCTTATAAGTTTCAAATGCACTAGGAAACCAGAAAAACAGATGTGGTTCACTTTACTGCTATATTTGCTTTATTATAGTGGTCTAGAACAAACCCACATTATCTCTGGAGTATGCCCATGTCAGTCACCCAAACAAACACAGGCAATCACTGTACCTGCCCTTCTTTATAGGTAGTGCTGGGGGTAGAATTTTAAATATTCCAAAAGTTTACGTTGATATTTTTCATTCAACTGTTTTCTCTATCTCTCATTGTCATTGCATTGGAATGAACCTATAGCTGGCCCTCCGTTGGGTTTCCAAAGCTGTAAACTGCACTAGAGGGACTTGCTCTCAAGAAGCTGCTAGTAGATTCGAACCACCGGAGGATACGGCCTTTTGGTTAGCAGTGCAATTCCCTATAAACTACATCATCAGAATGTTCTAAATGACAGCTTAGTGTCATTAAATCAACATTTTCCTTTGGTTTTGTTTTATTACTTTTACACTTATAAAGACATTCCCATGTGGATATCAGCTAAGTATTAATATCTTCTCTGAGTTTATTAAAGATGGTATAACTTGTAAATTAAACTTTATCCTATACAAATTTTTTTAGTGTTAGGAACAGTTCTTAGTCGGTACCTACAAATTAGTCAAGCCTACTTTTTAGTCAATGATCCAATCTTCTTAACACCAAATGTTTAATAAAGTATGATTTTGTTCTATTGATTGGTATTATATTCTCTATCATGTACACACTCACAAAATTAAACTAAAAGCAAGATTGTTCAAGAGAATCCCTGGCCTGTTTGCCTATGAAGAGAGTTAGACAAGGATGTGATGCTTGGAGCAATAGCCATCATCATAAGCTACAGCCGTCGGCATCAGCTATCGCCAACCCGGAAGGAAAAGGCAAAGAATGTTACCTAAACCCTGACATAATTTTTCAGATGAAATAACCAGTTCTGGAAATGGAATTGCCCATCCTTATCCTTCCTGTTATGTGAAATAATAAATCTGAGTTATTCAATGCACTTTTAATCAAATATTATCTTATTTTCAGCCAAAGTATCCTTATTCAAACCCATAATTTATAAAATATGTAGAAGTGGGATAAGCTGTACTAAAGCAGAACAGGGCCCAGCACTGTATGATCTACTTCTTTATCTTCTCACTCCTTAAATTTCCTGATAATATCTAATGGATATTAGACTCCTAAGACTCTCTCCAAATACTGTTTTCATACCACTGGTCTGTTGAGATAGTCTGGGATCTTGAAGGCCTCCTAGGTTTAAATATACAGTCTATGGTACTTTCCTGTTCCTCTATTTGATGTTGTTAAAGCCCCACATAAGATAAGAGATGTGTAAGAGCCTAGCACAGCAATTTTTAAAAATTCCATAATGCACAATTCCTTTCAGCAGGGTATGTTGCCCTTGGGGATATCAATGGGCAAGGTGGACTTGTTTGACAGATTGATACAACTGTTTAGCACCTATAGCCAGGCAGGAAAAGAAGGAAAGCTGGCCTCCGAAGGTCTCTGGAAGCTTGTCCTTACCTGGACAGTGGTGCTGTAGTTGAGCTGGAAGAATCTAGGTGAATTATCGTTGACATCAACCACTTGGATATCGATGTCAGTGTCCTCATGGAGTGGAGGCTTTCCATTGTCTGTGGCACGAAGTCTCAGCAAGTATTTAGTTGTCTGTCCCAAGATGTCCAGTGGAAAGTTAGCAATGATCCCCTCAGATCTACCCCTGTCTTATCTCTAATGTTTTCAGGAAGATAAGATGGACACTACCCTCTGTCCTCCCCCATTGCTCACCCATAGTATTTTAAGGGTTTGGGTTTTAAAAACAAACAAATATAGTTTTTACTTTAACCTCAATGATTTATTAGCTATGTAACTTTAAACAGGTGGCTAAACCTTCTGAACATAACAGCTGAACCAACTTCTTAGGATTAGTTTGAGGATCAAATGGGACAATGTACATAAAACACTTCACAAAATCTCTAGCACAGAGCAAATACTGCATAGTAGCTGTTACGGTCATATAATGGTGGCTGGTCAACAGTGAGAAGCTGGCCTGAGCCCCTTCTAATTGGGTGAAGATTTAGAGTCTATCAGCCTCACACTGCTTCTGGTCTCCTCTCTCAAAGAGGACCCTCAAGAAACTCTGGAAAGTGATGAGGACTGAGCATTGACTGAGAGTCATCCCTGGGCCCACAGTAGGGCTGCCTCTCGATTCTGGTGAGGTCAGCTGGAGTCTCTCCGCTTCAACTCACCTGCTCCCAGTCCAGGGCCTTGGCTACCTGAAGTTCCCCCTTCTTGGGGTGGATGGTGAAGTGCCCAAGTTGGTTCCCTCCTACCAGGCTATAGGTGATGGCACTGTTGAGGGGCCCATCTTCATCAGTCGCTGATACCTGCATTGAACGGGGGGATCAGCAGACTATGAATGAGGAACTAGAAAAGAACTTTGCTCCCATTACATGGGGTTGGTGGTCCTTGGACCAGTCACCCTGCCCATAGAATCTCTTCATTCACATCTTAGTGTCGACCGGATCATGCCACAGTTCATTCATTTAGTCATCCATGCATTTACTCATGCTGACAACGGGCTAGGTCTTGTGTTAGGTAGTAGGAAAGTGCCACACAGAATATGTCCTCAGGGAGCATGATGTTTAATATCATGCTATCATAATAACTCTAATTTGG
>NW_006399880.1:1429317-1430631 GCF_000299155.1 Elephantulus edwardii | reverse complement strand
AAGAACAAATTCAAACCTCGAAGACACATAACAACAATATTATTGTCAGATGAAGTAACTGGTATGTGTAGGACCCATAGTGCATGAAAAATGCCAAAATTTAGTGCTCAACTGTGAAATCCTTACCCAATGAGATGAACACAGGCTCTGATCTTAAGGATCTCACGTGTCACATACTAGGACACATATATTTTAGAGGAATGGTAGCTGGAATTTTCTGTACAGATAGCTGGACTCATGTGCATTAAATCCACATAACATGCAAGTCTCATATACACACTGTTCCGAAGACATTAAAAATTTTTAAAAAGCCCACCCATGCTGAGCAGGCTACATATGGGACATTTTTGGTGCAATATTTGGACTGGAATATAAACCATTTTGAAGGGTTATGGCAACCTGGTACAAGGCACGAGGATATGCAAGTAATAAAAACGGGATTATAACCATGAGCCTGGGCTGCTCTGCCCAGACAGGTGGGCTGGGAGTTGGAGTAGGTGGTCACCATCTCCCAGTCCAAGAAGGACATATCATGGAGGGTGTGTACCTAGGAAACTTGTATGACAGCAGAGGTCAGGACTAATACCAACTGATGCCAGCTCTACTTGCAGCCCTTGATCTGAAGTGCTGGGGGAAGTGCCTCATATAGAAGTAGAGATATGTACAAGCAGTGGCTACTTCGGGCCTTCGAGAGGGTCTTGTAGCCATTCGTTGGAGGGGAAGATGAAATGGCTTTTGGATAATTCCAGCTCTAAGGCATTCGGGATTCTTCCCACTGAACTCAGCTACACCTGCTCCTCTGCACTTGTTAACGACTTTATATTAACACATAAAATCTACACAGGCAAACTGCTTCAAGGTGGCCGAAACTGTAATTTGTATAATACTGCAAAAATATGCATAGTTGACTCAGAGTTGCCTTGTAAATTTTTACAGAAAAAAAAATTATCCCAATGAAAACAGCATCGCTATCAGGAAAGGCATATGCCAAGAATGCATCCTATGTCCATATCTTCTCAATGTATATGTGGACCAAATCATCTGGGTGGTTGGACTTTACGAAGAGGAATGTGGCATCAGGATTGGAGGAGGACTCATCAACAACCTGTGTTATGCAACCTTGCTTGCTGAAACTGAGAAGGACCAGAGGCATTTGCTGCAGAAGGTCAAGGATTGCAGGCTTCACTATGGATTCACTATGAAGCTCAGCATCAAGAAGACAAAGATCTCACCACTGGACTAATTGGCAGCATCATGGAAAAATGGAGAAGAGATTGAGATTGTTAACAATTTCAGCTTACTTGGTTCCACAAT
>NW_006399880.1:1412235-1428852 GCF_000299155.1 Elephantulus edwardii | reverse complement strand
AATGAAATTGGCTCAAGATAGAGCAGAGTTCAGAGTTGTTGTACATAGGGTCACTGTGAGTTTCAAGTGATTCAACAACACATAACAACAACAACATTGAGATGGAAAATACTGGAAGTTATTCAAGTTCACTAAGGAGCGCTGGTGTTGTCCATGGTGAATTGTGCTGCAAACCCAAAGTCCATACTTCTCTTGAAGTTTGAATTCACTGGTGGCTCCAGTGGAGAAAGATGGGCAGGCTCCTCCCATGAGATTTTAAAGCCTAGAAACCCACTGAAGGCTCAACTATGAATTTGTTCCAACTCAATTGCAATGTGGTTTCTGTAGATGTTGTGTTTATGTGCCATCAAGTCACCTGTAACTCATAGAGACACCATGTACAACAGCCTTGAACTCTGCCCTGTCCTGAGTCAGTCTCACTGACTTTAACCCACCTAATCCCACTGCCCCATGTCGATCTGCCTCATCTGGTGTCTTCCTCTCCTGCACTGTCCCTCCATATTTCTGAGCATGATGTCCTTCTCCAAGGATTTTCTGGCCACATGTCCATAGTATGTGAGATGGAGCTTAAAAATCCTTGCCTCCAAGGAGAAACTTGATTTCACCTGGCAGCCCATGTTATGTTCAAGACTCTTCAGCATCACAATTCAAAAGCATAATTTCTTATTCTGTCATCCTTTGTCACTGTCCAGTTCTATGATCCGTATTAAGTAATTGTGAAGACCATAGCCTGGATCAGGTTTACCTTAGCCTCTAAACTGACATCATTGCTGCTCAGCATTCTGAAAAGGTCTCTCACAGCAGACTTCTCTAATTTGTCTCTTGATTTCCTGACTGCTGGTGCCAAGAGTGTTGATTATGGAGCCAAGCAAGCTGAAACTGTTAACAATCTCAATCTCTTCTCCATTTATCATGCTGCTACCAGTTGGTCCATTGGAGAGAATCTTTGTCTTCTTGATGTTACGCTTTCATCCATATTTTACAGTCCTTGATCAAAAGTCCTTCAGCAAATGCTTCAGGTTCTCCTCAGTTTCAGCAAGCAAAGTTGTATCATCTGCACAACACAAGCTGTGGATAAGTCTTCCTCCAATTCTGATGCCGCACTCCTCTTCACAGAGTCCAGCTTCTCAAATGATCTGTTCGGCATATAGATTGAAAAAGTATGGAGACAGGAAGCATCCCTGATGCACTCCTTTCCCAATTTTGAACCATGTAGTGTTTCTCCGCTCCGTTCTGAGGACTATCTTCTGGTCCAAGTATAGGTTTCTCATGAGCACAATCAAGTGTTATGATATGTAGAATATTCAAAGTATCTAACAGTTCTAAAAATATATCGTTCAAAAAATACATAGAAAGTGCAAAAAATTTAGTAGTTTTAACTTTTAAAGTAAAAATTAAGTTTGTGTAAAAAGTTCTTACTAATGGAAAACTTCCTTGAAATAATTGTGGTTGGTATGATTCTGATTAAATATTAAATGCCAAATGCCTTTGAGGTTAAATGACAGAATTAACATGCTTCTAGGTCTTCACTCAAAAGAAACAATAATAATGATGTGTACTGTACCTAGCTTGCAGCATTGCTAAACTCTTGCTCCATTGCACTTTTACCTCTTTAGTCTGAGGACAAACATTTTCTGCCTTTAAGCATTCATACATCCAGAAAGAAAGCACAGTTCTTTGTGCCACAGAAGCACAAAGTGGACAGAACTCTCACCCAAGATTACCTCAGGAGCTGAGAGCATTCTAGGAGAAGTAGCCTCCAATCCCTTCTCAAACTTACCTTGGTCAGGATCCCGGGCAAATACCACAGCCACAGGGGTCTTAACCGTGGTGTTGTCGAAGACAGCCACAGAGCAGTGGTTGGGGAAGAACCGTGGGGCGTTGTCATTCACATCCTCCACATGGATGGTCACATCTGCGTGGCATGACCTGCCACCTCCATCTGTTGCCTTGGCAACAAGGTTGTATACATCTTTCCTCTCTCGGTCTAAAGCTGTACGTGTGGTCAGCTCCCCTGGACGTAGCAAAGAGAGTAGGTGAGGCTTTTTTGGTGGCATACTTCAGCATGTGCCTCTAGATATCTACACAGACACACAGGGTTTTGTTAAAGAGGAAAAGGGCTGGTCTTGTATATTTAGTCAGGATGGCGGCTCAGTCTGTGCTTTCCCACTTCCCCTCATAGCCCTAAATCTAACAAACATATTCCACAACCATAATCACTTTAATTTTCATCAACAAACTGCAAATACACACACACAAAAAAATTGAAAAGGCAATATCTAAAATGAAATGTGTAGCCCTGTAGCCCATTTCTAGACTTTATCCTATAGAGTATAAGGATATTCATTACAGTATTTTCATAATAGCAGAATATTAAGATTAACCTAAAAAAGAGACTAGTTACATATAATTTGGTTTACTGTTGTTCTTATGTACTGTTGAGTCGGAATTGACTCATAGCTGCTCCCCCAGCAGATTTTCAAAAGCTATAAATCACACAGAAGACTGTCCATCTTTCTCCCATACCACTAGGCTATCAGAGCTCTAAGCCATACAATAAACCAGAAGGAAATTATGATTGAGTTTGAACTACTATCTTGTTAATATCTTCAAGATATTGTTAAGTGGGACAACAATCTGGAGCAAAGGATGATTTGTGGGGTGGGCCAGGGAAGAGGGTGGGGAGGAAGAAAATGTGCAACAATGAATAAAAATTTTAAAACAATTTAAAACATGCTAAGTTTAGAGGGGGTGAAAAGCAAGTCATAAGCGTCCATTCCATTTTTGTGAGATGGTTATATTGGAGATGTTAAAGATTCATGGAAAACTAATCTGGTAGCATATATAAACCAACAGCACTCATCTTTGGTGATGAGTAGAGAAGTATCGTGGGGATTTTGTAGTTTCTGCAAAATTTTAAAGTATTCATTTAAGCATGTCTTCTGTATTTTCATATGACGAACATGCATTATTTCTATATTCATGAAAACCACCCAGTTTTTTTGCTTTGTTTTGTTTTGTTGTAAAGTCCTTGCCAATCTATCTTACAGCTGAACAAACAACAGCAGAGAGAGGACAGGCCGCCTGCCTGGAGGTGCTCAGCACACCCTTACTGAAGTTGGAAAAGACAATGCTGCCTGTTGTCTACCCAGACAGCATTCCAGGGACGCTCTCTCACTAGCTACCTCCCTATGCAGGACTTTCCAACGCAGCCATGAGCTACTGGATCCAAGCCAAGTGTTGGTAGCTGCCCCCCTTTGACCTAGGCCTTTTATGTTCCACAACCCCTCCCCACCCTACTGCAGCAGCATAGGAACCTCGCTCCTTCTGGGGTTGCCCTTCCCAAAGGGCAGGTCACAATAATCTTGTCTTCTTCACTAACCTCTCCCAGCACACCTGCTCCCAGAAATTCTTGGTCTCTGCAGGGTATTCTGCCTCCTGAGGGTTTTGTCCCCTATCTAATAAAGACAATAATAGCATCCAACTCTACATCATGTGCCAGGTCTGGGTTGGGCCTTCACCTCTCACAGACCTCATAAAGTCTATGAAGATCCCTGGAGTTGGGAATAAAACCATCTTGGAAGCAAGGATCCTGTCCTTACATGGCACTTATCTACCTGAGCCCTCCAGGTCCTGCAGGCCCCAAAGCCCTTTTCATTGGCCCCCACCTCTCACCCTCTGCACCAGGCTCCTCTGAGGTACTACATTGTTTCTGACACAAGGTTCTTGTATAAATTCCCCGTTCTTCTTGAATATCTTCCCTTGCTATTTCTTTGCCTCTCGATAACACCTATATGCTCTCAAATTACACACCAAAAAACCTAGCATTTTCTCAGAGAAGTTTCACCTATCCTGCTCTAAGACTAAGTCAAGTTTGTCTGTCAATTGTGTTCTTAGCAATTCTGCATTTCTTAGTACATCTGAAATCAGTTGCCCAAGTGTCTACCTTTAGACTGGATTAGAAAGACCCAGTCTTGTCTCATTATCTGTTGACTATGTCTCCAGCATCTAGTTCAAAGCTTGACTTAGAGTGGGACCTCAGTATACGTTTTCTGAGTGCATGGATAGGTAAGTGAGCCCCTGCTTCTTCTCCAAAGAGCCTGCCTACATGCTGGGTGCTTCTTATTTGTAGACGAGTTCTTGTCTCCATCGTACAGCTCAGAAAGCCTACCTGTGTGGAGGTCCAGCTTGAACTCCTCAGACCCAGGGCCATGGAGGGAATATGTGATCTGAGCGTTTGTGTCAATGTCCAAGTCTGTGGCTGAAACTTTCAGAATGGAGTGTCCCGGAGACACATCTTCACTGACTTTACTGGTATAGAGGAGCTGGAGATGATGAGAGATTCACTGAGAGTCAAGAAGATGCAAAGTTTCTGAGGCTGTAAATCTTAATGGGAGTAGACTGTCTTACCTTTCTCCCACAGAGTGGCTGGTGGATTCAAATCACCAGCCTTTTAGTTAGCAGATTGACACATGATGCACTTTATCACAAGGGTTCTGTGTATGTGTACACAAGTGTGTAATATGTGTAAATGCTGTGGAAGGATGTTGTGCACGAAGGTATGTCTCATTCAAATATGCGTAATTACTAGATGGTTAAGTACATGTTATAAATGAGTATAGATTGATGTTAATGTGTAACTGGTATTTATGTGTGTATGTAGAGTTGCAGATGATCTTTTGTGCATGTTTATATGTGCATTTATGTACATATACTGATGGTTAAATTTTATGCAAATTTGACATGTGCTAATTGTGATGTTAAATTATAACATTAATTCCTTGCCATTATCTGTAAATCCCAAGTGGCAGATTATTTCATACATTAAAAACCATTTCAAACATGTCCTTTAAGACCATAAATCATACACCCTCAATATTTGTTCCCATGAGAAATTTAGCTTTGAATTGTGCAAGCCTTTAAGAAGATAACCTGCACTAAAAAGGTATCTGTATGTTTATAACCCGAGGAGCACATCTGTATTGCTCTGCATTTCTCACACAGATTTGGGGATATATGTATATATGGGGCCGACATAGGGAAATCCTGGGGGCATGGCTTTCTGGGTGCATTTAAAAATAGTCAGTCAAGCCAACAAGATGAACAGCAGAGGTGGATGCCCATTTGACATGCCAGTGTATGTTTGAAGAACGTAGAAATTACTTCTTAATATGTTTTGCAGAGAACTGGACCCTTGTAGGGAAGATATGAACAAATGGTCTGGAGTGACTTCCCTGTGGGGATCAAGGAGTTGTCTAGAATGACCTGTTCTTAGGCACTAGTCTGAGACAAGCTGGGCAGTAAAGACAAGTTTGATCAATGATGGTCAACCTCAGGAGTGGACCTATGTCACTCCCCTTCTAACTCTTCTCTTCGGCTTCCTTATCTCTGTTTCCATCCCACCTCATAGCAGGCTCTCACCTGTGAGCACTGGGGGCTGTTATCATTGATGTCCAGGACAAAGATCTCCACAGGGACAGAAGCCTGGAACTTGCCATCAGAGGCTGTAACACTGAGCAAGTACTTGGCAACGAGCTCACGATCCAGGGTCTTCCTTGAGAAAATTCTCCACTCATCTTTAACTTGGCTGATGCCAAACTGGCCCAGGGGATCTCCCTCTGAAAAAGTAGCACAGAGCTCTCAGAAGCCAAAAATAAGAACAAACCAGGTATTATAGGTAGCTGCCTAAGGACCCTTGTTTATGATTACTGGAAAAGGCATTATTTTTTTTCTCAATGTCCTTCTGTTGCTAAACCTTACCCAGTCCTTCACAATCTCCAAAACGGGTTATAAATAAAACTATTGTGATGCATAAAGTTTTTATTGATTGATTTTAAGTTCTATTATCAAGTCTTTCTTCCCAGTCTTACTTAGTCAAGAAATTCCCTGGATATCTGTTCACCATCACAGCAGCATACAACCTACTCTTGAGAGGCAGTTGCTGTGAATGATGTGCCCTGACCAGGAACTGAACCCAGGTTTCTTTCATAGAGGGCAAGAAGTCTCCCACTGAACCACCAATGTTTCATAATCACCTGCTACCAAAACACTACTTGCTGTTCCGTTAATTGTGAGTTTTCAGACGTTGGGCAGGCCTCTCTGAATGCATTCAACATTTTGATTAGCCAAGCACTTATCCGTTTACACCACCCAGGGATTCTGAGTGACCTTCTTTAAAAAACAAATAACAGTGCTAAAACTTGAGGAGTTGTCATCAAGTCAATTCTGTCCCAACAGGACAGAGTAGAACTGAGCACAGAGTCTTCAAGGTTGTAATGTAGGGAAGCAGACTGTCATGTGTTTCTCCTGGAGGTTTAAACACTGGTGAGTTTAAACCCTTACATAAGCCAGCAGCGTTTAAACCACTGCCTAAATTAGCAGCCTAGCACTTAATCACGCACACTGTGGACTTCTAGATTTCCCAAATTCAACACCAGCAGTTCTTTGGTGTTGTGAAGTTACTAAGGACTTCAAAAGTCTCCTGTTAAAATGAAATTTTCTTTGAGAGAAGCACATTTCAAATGATGGGGCTACGGATACGTTTCTGCCTTTCAGTGGTCTAGAAGGCACTTGAGAAGTTAAACAGAAACACATTTCAAGTCAATACAAGAAATTTCCAATACAAAGAACTGGACTTCTTTGGGGTAAAAGGTGGGCAGAAAATGGCAGCTTTATTTTCTCTGACATTTTATTTTACAACCAAGGACACAGACTAGAGGAAGATTAAGAGAAACACTAGGTTTGTTTCTAAGTCATCTTTTCTAAGATTCCAAAGCTCCAGAATATAATTATTCCAAGAAATTTATGGACTCCTGTTATGATAGACTATTACTATTTAAGTTTTTAAGACCTTCTGGTATTGGAATATCTGTTAGTATAAAATGAGAAAATTCTGTCTTCCTCAGTCATTATTCTCAACCACGGATCCTGTGTGGTCTTCAGAAGCATTTTGGGGAGCATTGCTATTCTTATCTGTGAGGGACATGACTCTCATCCTGTCTGTCTTTAAGTGCCTAGTACTCCTAGGTCTTCAGGCTCCTTAACTCTCCACCAGCAACTATGGAGGTAGATGGAGCCATGCGTGTGAAAATGGAATGGCATTCACTCGTGTGAGGTGGGAAAGGACACTGAGAAGTGAAGAATGCTCTCACGGCCATTCATTGTCCGGTCAAGTCCTTCAACAGGGTAATTTGAAGGCTGCCAGGGACTTCTCTAGAGTATTGAAAAGCAACAATGCCAGTTTAGAGACTGAGCTGCACCTGATACAGTCCTTGGTTTTAACAATTACTTGCTAAGCATCAGAGAGCTGGACAATGACTAAGGATAACAGAAGAATTGATACCTTTGCATTGTCGTGCTGGACAAGAGTCTTGAACATATCCTGGACTGCCAGGAGAACAAATCAGTCTGTCTTGGAGAGGGTGAAATCAAGTTTCTCCTTAGATACTAGGATTTTGAAGCTCTGTATCACATATTCTAGGCACATGGCCAGGAGTGATCAGTCCCTGGATAAGGACATCATGCTCAGAAGAGTAGAGGGACAGAGCAGGAAAGGAAGACGCTGGGTGAGAAGAATTGATACAGTAACTGGGGCAGTGAGGGTTGGTATGTCAGAATTAGTGAGACTGGCTCAGGACAGGGCAAGGTTCAGAGCGGATGTACATAGGGTCGCATGGGTAGTAGGCAACTCAACCCGATGGCACATAACAACAACAAACAACTTGTCTTTTTAATTGGAGACACAAAGAAAAGCAACCTGTATGGCTAAAATTGAAGCATGGTTTTAATTCCAGCTCTTATGCAAGCTCAGATGTGACCCTGGTTGAGAGTTTCCACTGTTTTTGGCTTCCCCACCAGAGAAACTAGAGAATTAGACTGCCTGACTAAGAAGGATTTTCTATTTCTACAATTTGAACTAAGCAGGACACTATTCTGCCAAGCTAGTCATCTCTCAGTTTCTATAGATTATACAACTGCTGGTCTCTCCTCCAACTCCTGAAAGTTAACTGGCCTTAATTATAGTACGAGCCTCCTAGGCCATCTCGACTTAGAACATTAAGGCCCTTTTACAACATAACAGCAGACTCACTGCTGTTGAGTCAGAACTATTTCTGAAAATCCTTCACTGGGTTTTGAAAGGGCATACATCTCCTGGGTAGAGACTCCCTTCCCAGAGCAGCTAGTAGATATGAACCATTTGACTATGGGTTGGCAGCACAACTCCCTAACCACTAGACAACCAGAGCTGCCTTTATTTACTACTTAAAATAACAGACTCCTCAAATTAAAGGGACCTGTCAATGATTTCTCCAATCTGATTTTATCAATGTCCTTGAGAGATGAATGAAATAGAAATGTCAAGTCTATAGACCAGCAAGTGAGGTACTACAAGGTTAAGGGACTTGTCTAAGGTTATACAATGTCAGTAAGTGACAGAATCATGACTCAAATCTGCTGACGTCAAGTAGGTTCCAACTCATAGTTACTCTCCATCAGGTTCTTAAGGTTATAAATTTTTCCAGGAAGAGATTCTCAAGCTTTTTCCAATGAAGTCATTGGTAGATTTGAACCACTGACCTTCAGGTAAGCAGCCCTATACATTACACACTACACCTTTAAATTCCACACATTAGCAACCCTTTAATATACGTTTTTCAGTGCGCTCCAGTCCTTACCATCTAAGACAAGTATCCTTACCTGTGATATAGCAGGTGACTTGTCTATTCTGCTCAGAGATGTCATCATCTAGAGTCTTCAGAGTAGCCACAAGTTCACCAGGCTCACTGTTCTCAACCACAAAGCCTCTGTAGTCTTCAGCAGCAAAGCGAGGCGCATTGTCATTCTCATCTGTGATGGCAACTTCAATCAGGGCCTGAGACGACAGCTGGAGGGTTCGGCCATGGTCATAGGCTACCACATAGAAGTGGTACGTCTGGCGAGTCTCACTGTCAAGTTCCTGGAGAGTGGTGATCCAGCCACTCTCGCTGTCGATGGCAAAGAGCTCATGGGCATTGCTACCAGAGTCTACTGCCAGTCTGTAGCTCACTTGGCCATCACTCCCAGTGTCCTGGTCATTCGCAGTCACCTGAATGACTGTGGTCCCTACTGGCATATTCTCAGTAAGAAAGGCCTTGTATGGATCAGCTTCAAAAATGGGCCTGTTGTCATTGACGTCCTTCACTTGGATATTAATGGATACCAAAGAGATCAAGTCAGTGTCCTCATGGGAGCAATGCGCCATGACATCAATCTGGTACCACTTGGTGGACTCATAGTCCATGGCCTTCTTCACCTTTAGGACTCCTGTGTTTTGGTCCAAGGAGAAGACACCATCCTTGTTGCTCTCTGGCGTGGTGCCTTGTACTAGACTGTAGATAACTGGATCTTGAGCTGCCACTGCCTTAACAAGCCCAATATCAGACCCCTCTGGGAGGTCTTCAGGTGCAGAGAAAGTGTACAGGGGTTCGGAAAATTTGGGCAGGGGTGCTTCATTGGAAACTACCTGCAACTGTACTGGCACTAGAGAGTCCCAGTGAGGAGGGCCTCCATCTTGGGCTTTAATTTTGAAGTCAAAGGCTCGATTTTCCAATCCCACCAGACTTTCTTTCACCTTGATAACACCAGTGGTGGGGTTGACTTCAATGACTTCCTCAGCCACATCCTCCATTGAGTCCACTGAATAGGTGACATCTGCATTCCGACCTTCATCTGCATCATAGGCCAGCACCTGGATGACCGGAGAGTCCCTGCTGACATTGGACTGAATGGACACTGTGTACTCAGATGCTTTGAACTGTGGAGCGTTGTCATTTTCATCTGTGAGGATGATCTTCACAGTGCAGAAGGCCACCCTTCCTCCTCCGTCCCGGGCCATAACCTTAATAGCAATGACTCTTTCTGTTGAGTTTTCCCGATCCAGTTTCTGCAGAGTGGTGATCTGGCCACTGGGGTTTATGGAGAACTTTTCACCTGCCAGCTTGTTGATGATGGTATAATCTACTGTGCCATAGGGACCACTGTCTTTATCTATGGCTAGCAACTCAATCACCTTGGTTCCCACCCTTGCATTTTCTGCTAATTCTGCCTCATAAATGTGCTGCTGGAACTCCGGACTGAACTTGTTTGCATTTGTTGTGTTGATATACACAGGCACAGCTGCTCGGAAGACCCCATCAGAAGCACCTACCCGTAATTTGTAAGAAGAATCCAGGTGCTTTTTACAAAGATTCAACATGGAAATGATTCCTGATGAACGGTCAATGGAGAAATGCCTGTCCTGATTACCAGAGAGAATCAGGTACTCCAAATTGGGATTATCCCTGCTGTCAGGGTCAATTGCTTGGACTTTGAGGACCAAGTGTCCACAGGTTGCTAGTTCACTGACATTGGCCTCATATTGGGGTTGCCGAAACTCTGGGGGGTTGTCATTGATGTCAGACACATTAACAACCACGAGAGTTTCACCAGTAAGTGGAGGGTCTCCCCGATCCATGGCCCTGACCTTCACATGAAAGTGCTGTTGAGCTTCATAATCCAGCTCTTGAACTGTGGACATTTCCCCGGTACTCCCATTGATCTGGAAGAACTTGGACACATCTGACCCATCCTCCACAATCTGATAGGAGACATCACGGTTCTTTCCTGAATCCTGGTCAGAAGCCAGCAGTTGGATCACAGGGGTTTGGGCAGGTAAGCCCTCAGAGACTGAAGTGGTATAGACTAATTGGGAGAAAGTGGGGGGGTTATCATTGATGTCCTCTACTAAGACTTCCACTGTGGCTTCAGAAAATGATCCCAGAGCTGTGTCTGTGGCTCTGACTGTGAATACATGTTTGGTTTTGGACTCATAGTCCAAAGGTCCTGTCACTGTCAGGACACCAGTCTTGAAGTCAGTGGTAAAGAGCATCAAAGGCTCTTCCTCCACAATGTTATAAATGAGCCGCAGTCCCTCTGGGCTCCGAGCCTGGGTGTGAAGGATTGGGGTATAGAGTGTAATATTTTCAGGCACTTTGACTTTGTAGTAAGGACTCTGAAACAAAGGGTTGGATTTATTTCTCACAGTGACAAAGACCTCTTCCTCAGTCTGGAGAGATGGGGTTCCTTTATCCTGAGCAATGACTTTGAGGCGATATTTATTTAAAGCTTGATAATCAAAAGGTTTCTTGAGTGATATGTCCCCAAGGTAGGGGTCAATTCTGAAATAGGTATAATTTTCTGCAAATGCATATGTGACAGCCCCATTTACCCCCAAGTCTTGGTCAGTGGCAGTTACTTGAAAGAGGACATCCCCTGGCTCTGTGCCATCTTGAATGATCGTGTAGTAGGGCAGATGCTGAAACTCGGGGGGATTGTCATTGACATCCTCAACAGAAACCCTGACCAGAGCCTGAGCCACTCGCTGAGGGGTGCGATTGTCCCTCACTTCCACAGCCACCTCATGAAGGTCCTGTCGCTCACGGTCAAATGCTACACCTCTTGTCTGCAACACACCTGATGATCTGATCATATAAAACTTATCTGTGTTATTCAAAAGGAAGTAGGAAAGGGTATCATTTAAGTGATTGCCCTGGACGCCAAGAATCACCAGGGCCTTCTTGATCTTTAAGTTCTCCTTCACTGCTGCCCTGTAGACATGCTGGTCAAATTGTAAGCTTGTATTGAGGGCTTGGGTCAATGTCATTTTTACTAATGCAGTGTCTTGATAGAGCCCATCAGAAGCCTTGATGGTGAGCTCTCGAGAGTGTACTAGGAAAGCAGGATTTAATACAGATATGAGGCCAGTGATGGGATGGATGGTGACAGCTTCATCAGCATTTCCCTTTTTGATGCTGTAATTAACTTCTGAATCATCATCATTGGCCCGCACAACAAGAAGCTCCATCCCTGGATGGGTGGGCTGAAGAACTGCTACTTCATATATTGGGTCTAAGAACCTAGGAGGAGAATCATTCACATCTCTGACACTGATGATGACCAGGGCAGGCTTGGGTGCATATAAGATGGGGGTTCCTTGGTCATGGACATAGACGTTGAATTGGAAAGAAGGTATGCTCTCGTAATCCATTTCTGATACAATGGTCAGTGTGCCCATGCTGGGATCAATTTTGAAAAACTTCAAGGCTTCTGGCTCCAAAATTTTATAGACCAATAAAGAGTTAGCTTCTTTGTCACCGTCGGTGGCATGAATCACAAAGGGGCTATTGTTCTCATCCATGACCATACTGTGCAATGGAGCTGCTTCACTAATTTGACCCACAAATGTTGGTTTTGAGAACATGGGTGCATTGTCATTTTCATCAATTATGTAAACAAGCACCACAACATCAGTTGATGCACCTGCCATATTGCTACCTCGGATTTTTAGCTGGTAAGATGATATTTTCTCATGGTCCAAACTCTTCTTGGTGGAAATGAGGCCAGAATATGAGTTCATGGAAAAGACACCATCCTTGTTTCCCTCTCTCAACTCATAGGTAACTTCAGAGGAGCTCGTAGCTGAGACCAGGAGGATTGGGGAGCCAACAGGGATTAATTCAGGGATCTCTACAAAGTACTCAGCTTTTGAAAAGACGGGGGCACTGCTGTCTGAGGGGTGGACATGAATGACCACGGTAGCCAGGTCATGACGCTGTGGGGAGCCTTGATCTTCTGCCTTCACTGTCAGAGTGTGTTGGGCATGACTTGCCTGATCGAGTTTCTGGGCTACAGTGATGATGCCTAGTAGAGCATTGATGCTGAAGAAACCCTTGCTGTTCCCTGAAAGAGAGAAAAAGACAAACTGAAACTTAGGACATTCTCTAGTGTGTGTACCAATTGGGTTTTTCATATGATTAGAGAGGCTTTCACACAGAGCCTGGACAATGCCACATCTACATGCCACTTTCCATTTGTGTTGTTGTTGTTTTTATTAAGTACCATAGAGTTGGAACTGACCCATAACTGACCTTCCAGTGGGTTTTCAGAGGCAACAAATCACAAGGGAAGAGACTGCCCCTCTTTCTGCTGCACAGGGGCTGGTGGATTCAAACAAGCACACCTTTGGGTTGGCAAGGCAATTCCTTATTTCTAAGTCACAAGCACTCCCTACATGGAAATTAGTAGAGTACAAAACTCATTGTTATTGAGTTGGAACTATCTCATAGCTGACCCTCCAACAGCTTTTCAGAGGTTGTAAGTCACACAGCAGGAAACTGCTCATCTTTCTCTCATGGACCAACTGGTAAATTTGAACTACCAGTTAGCACAACTGATGGCAGCACAACTGTTTATGCACTAGGCCATCAGAGCTCCTTTTTAAAACGAATAGGACTTTGAAATCATGTTGTCTGTTCTCATTATGGTCTGTGATGGGAAAAATCTTGGCTAAGTTTGGGGCATTAAAGGCAAGGAGTTGAGGGGTAGAGAGTCTGGACAGAATATTCAGATCATGAAGTTCTTAGTCAAATGCCCTTTCCACAACACCTTTATTTTCTCAGTTTCAGGAATTCCTATATCACCTTTACATTTTCCCATTTTAAAACATTACACTATTTTATTCCATTTGTCATTGATATTTCTCTTTAAATTTATTTTTTACATGTAATCAATATTTTTAAAAGACAACTTTGTATCATTGCCTCATAAAGAAAACAAGGAGGGTACTGGTACAATGACAGACACATAGATTAATGGAATAGAATTGAGAACCTGGAAATCAGCCCTTTTACTAATTTTTGACAAGAAGATTAAATCAGTTAAGTGGGGAAACAACAGGCATTTTAACAAATGGCGTTGGCAAAGTTGGAAAACTATCTGTAGAAAACTCAAGCAAGATCCACACCTCACCCCATACACTAAAACCAACTCAAAGTGGATCAAGGACCTAGGACTAAAACCAAGGACTATAAACTTCATTAGAGAAAAGCTTGGAAGAACTCTAGAATCCCTAATCCACAACATGAACAGTCTTCCAAGCATCCTGAAAAATCCACAACCAGGAGACGGTAAAATAGATGAAAAGGACCTTCTAAGATTGAAATCTCTATGCACATCCAGAAACTTCTCAAACAGGGTAAAAAGGGAAGCCACAGACTGGGAAAAATATTTGGTAATGACATGTCAGATAAGGGACTCATATCTAGAATTTATAAAATACTCGAGCATCACAACAAGATAAAGGTAAATAACCCAATTGAAAAAGAAGCACAGGATATGAAGAGACACTTCACCAAAGAAGATATTCAGATGGCCAACAAGCACATGAAGAAATGTTCAAAATCCCTAGCTCTAAGAGAGATGCAAATCAAAACAACTATGAGTTATCGTCTCACAGCAGTAAGAATAGCAAAATTTAATAGAACAGGAAACAACAAATGCTGGAGAGGTTGCAGAGAAACTGGAACCTTTATTCACTATTGGTAGGAATTTAAAATGGTGCAATCACTAAGGAAGGCATTATGGCGCTTTCTCAAAAAGTTGGAAATAGAAATACCATTTGACCCAGCAATTCCTCTACTGTGAATATACCCTCAAGAAACTAGAACTGCCACCCAAGCAGATAAATGCACACCCATGTTTATTGTGGCTTTGTTCACAATAGCAAAGAGTTGGAAACAACTCAAGTGTCAATCAACAAACAAATGGCTAGAGAAGCTCTGGTATATTCACACAATGGAATACTATGCTGCTTTGAAAAACAAGGAACTCATGAAATAGTATACAAAATGGGTACGCCTGGAGGACATCATGCTGAGTGAAATATCTCAGTCACAAAAGGACAAACATTGCATAGTGCCACTGTTGTAAAGCGGGACTGACATCAGATTTGGGGTGGGGGGAACTAAGAGGGGATAAATAATGTATACTGCATTGAAATAAATGAGGAAGAGAACTGTTTAGGAGGAATATATGATTAGGTATTATTGTCATGACAAGAGTCTAGAATGAAAGCTGCATAGTGGAGTGGACTAGGGCCGGGATGGGAGAGATTGTATAACAATGAAAGAATTTTCTTTTTTTTACTTTTCAAAGAGAAAAACGAACTAGGAGGGAGGGGTGGGCAGGGAGGAAAGTGTGCAACAAGGAATGAATGGAAATACAAAGTCTCTGTAAGCTTTCATTAAAACTTTTTAAAAAATTAAAAAAGATGAGAGTGAGAGAAATGAGGTGAGAGGAAGATTAAAAATTTTAATTTCCATATTTTTCATAGCAGAGAGTCAAACAATATGTCTAAAATGAAATATGAATCTTAAAAAAAATTAAAAAAAAACTAAGGAGGAAACCCTGGTGATGTATCAAATTACATGTTGGTCTGCTAACCTAAAGGTCAGTGGTTCAAGTCAGCCAGCTGCTCTGTGGGAGAAAGATGAAGTAGTTTATTTCCATAAAGATTTGCAATCTCAGAAACCCAATGGAGGGTTACCATGAGTTAGAAATTACTCTACCACGGTGCTCTGGTTTATAAAGAATACCAGTATTGATTTCATAAATCAAAAATTATCATGAAAATAAAGCAGTGAATAAAAATGCTTTGTTAAAACCAGGATGAAATCGATTGCTTTTTAAAAGGGCTGCGCCTGAGACCTATCTTCACTTTCTGGTAAAAAGAAAGAGAAACAAACGTCCGAGGCAACGTAAAGACATCCTCTTATCCAACCAAAACTTTGCCCTTGATGAAATCAGGAAATTAGGAGAATTTTTTAAAAAGAGAGACTTTCCTCCTGCCAGACAATCTAATTAATGCCATAACGAACACTTGAATAATTGATAGAGGTACAGGCACACGAAGAAAATGCTGTTCTTTACTGTTCTTATTATCCTCATATCACATGGGTGCACATTTATGGTTTCATTGGCAAAGCAAATATTTGAGCATCATCATACAGTATTCAGTCTGATTGTTCAACTCTTTGAAATTTCTTTCCAGCTGACTAAATCAACCTACTCTGACTCCTGGTGACCCCATGTAATTCAGACAACTGTGCTCTATCATTCCAGGGGCTGCTTGTTCAGAATTTGCTCTCCAGGCCTCTCTTCCAAGGCATCTCGGGGTGGACTTGAACCTCCACCTTTCAGTGAGCAGAGAAGCACATGAACCTTTGCACCACTTGACTCCTTAGTTGAAATTCTGATTTACTTATGTCCATTTACTTATTTACAGATGTTAACTGAGTCAAACAACATGACTCCAAAGAATAAGAAAACTATCTAAATATAATTGTAATTTGTCATGCCATACTATCAGGAAAAGGATGAGCAATCTCCTCCCGTGCAAGTACTACCTATGAAAACCTGCCAGAGGATCAGCCACTGTTGGTTCCGACTTGATGGTACACAACAACAACAATGTCAGACTAAGGAGAGAGAAAAATCGGAGCACAAGTTTGTACATTCAGTATTATCTCAATATTGCAAAAAGCTGCAAGAAATACACAAAATTAATATCTCTGTAATAAAAAATTATGTATATTATATTGAAACAGATGAGGGAAGGAACAGATTAGAGGTGATATATGATTGAGTATTATGGTTAGCACAGGAATCCAGAATTAAGGTTGTATAGAGAAGTGTACTCGGGGTGGGGGGAAGGGGTGTGGGAATTGTATACTAATGAAGGAATTTTTTTTTCTTTTTCTTTTC
>NW_006399880.1:1405068-1412135 GCF_000299155.1 Elephantulus edwardii | reverse complement strand
AAAAAAAATTATAGCTGAATGGCATTCTCTTAAATTTTACATCTTTTAAATGGCCACACACAATTTATATAACAAAATTTTAAAGCCTTATCTATAAAATAAAATTCAATGATAGTGCTACCAATGAAATAAACAGTATGATCATACTTCAGAAACCACAAAAATCAAACAATTTTAATGGAGTATTAGTTGTACTATTAGTCTTCAAGGATGACTAGACTTCTATCATCCAACAAAGGTAAAAAAAAAACTCATGTTTCTTCAAAATAGAAAAATTTTTAATATCTCTTTAATAAACTAGAGTAAATTAACATTTTTCTGTGAGGATACCACACAGTATCTTTATCCCTCAACAGCATAAAGCATTAATTATTATTAAATATAATAGTTACTAAATATCATTATGCACTGCCAACCACTATAAATTATAACTAATAATTAGTTGAATACTGTTGATTATCATTTTTGTTATGCTAATTAGTGATAATTAACCATTATTCAGGATGGTAATGATCTCTGACATTTATGTGGTATTTTACCGTTTACAACATATAATATTAACATGCAATTTTCTTTTAATTTTTCAAAACCTTTGTGGTACATGTAAATTTATACTCATTTTTAATATAAGGAAAAATAATTATGTGAGAAACAAAAAATTAATTGTCATCAGATGGAACTGACTTATTCATAGCTGACCAGCTGGTGGGTTATCTGAGGCTGTAAATCACTTGGAAGGAGATTGCCCATCTTTCTCCCAAGGGGCTGCTGGTGGGTTTGAACCCCTGGATAGTCAACATTGGATTAGCAGCTCATTTCCTTAACAACTACACTGAGTTGTGCAATGATGTTAGAGTAGCAGAAAATGAAAGTTACTCCTAAAACTTTGCTATACACCTTAGAAAGTATTTACAGTTCCCTTCTACTGTACATAGAATTCCTTAGCCTCTTACCAAAAAAATAAAGGCCCAAGCTCATCCTGAGGTGTCTTGGATAAAAGGCCTGGAAATCTACTTTCCAAAAACTCAGCTGTGGAGAACCTGTGGGGCATCTTGTGGTGTATTCTGGCACACATGGCATTGCCATGAGTTGGAAACAACTTGATGATAATGAGTTGTTTATACTGTAGAAGCATATTCACTCCACTTGAAAATGTTTCATAGACTTCACAAGTAGATCTAGATGTGTGGAGGAAGGCAGGTTTATGCATTTACTTCTCACTTATCAACTATCATGTTATTCTACATTTTATATGTATAAGAGGAACATCTCTACCGTCCTATTATTTTGTACTCTAAGGCATGTCTAGCAGTAACAAATGCTGCCCTGGCTGTGATGATTAATTGTCAGTATGGCAAGGCCATGATTCTCAGCAGCTTCTCAATTATATAATGATGTATCTATCCTTTATTTTGTGATCTGATATAGTCATCCTCTGTTTTCATGTAATATCAATTTTTATATAATGACCTGGTCTTTGGAAACTAACTATACCAATAAGTGAGAAGTGAGTATATAATATATATTTAAATTAGCCCATAACTTTAGTTAGTCCTTTTGTTATTAGGTTTTTATATCCTCTCTGGAAATATATCAATTGATGTCCTTATCATTCTGGGGCATGCTCTAAGATGTTCATTTGCACATTTGCACAGTAGAGAGCTTGACACTTATCATCTGCAAAATCCTATCTCTAGTGCTTTCCCTTGTCCCATCCCTCATGTTCTGAATGCACATATAGGTCTCTTACCTTTCTGGAGGGAATAGTGAACCTCAGCATTGGCTCCCCGGTCGTCGTCCATGGCTCGGACCTGTAGCAGATCAGTGCCAGGAGCTACGCTGTCAGGGACACTTGCCTCATACTGGAGCTGAGTGAAGCGGGGTGGGTGGAGGTTTTCATCCTCCACATGGATGGTCACCCATACAAAGTTTCTCTTGATTGGCATCTCCTGATCTCGGACCTATGGGCCCAAAGGGGATTGAAGTGAGCCTTAGATGGTAAGGAAGGAGGCAGGATTACCTTAAGGTCAACGAAACAGAATGGCAGGAAAAATATACCTAATTGTAACTTGCGGTATTCCCTTAAATATTGCTTGATTTAGGCTCTATTTCTTTTTCATAATAAATTTAGCAATTAGTAACTATTCAACTTAGCTTTTAATGGATAATTCCACTTTAGCAGGGGCGGGAAGCAAGGAAGCATGCTTAATTCTCTAATTCCCAAATTAAATCTCCAAAAATATTAATTCTTAAGATGTTAGCATGTTATGTGGGAAAAAATATTCAAAGGTGCCATGAATTGACTTGTGTGCCTCTCACTAAACATATATTGAAATCTTGGCCCTTGACTCAATTTGCAAGTAGCGTTTTCTCTTATGTGTTAGTGAGATGATATCAGAGTAGGCTGAGTCCCAAATCTAAGCCCTCCTGAGTTATAAGAAGAGCAGCACAGACGCAGAGACACACAAGTGTGACAGATGCTGAGGAACACCAAGGAACTCCTAGGGCTCCCAAAAGAAAGGATTTTCCACCACAGCCATGGCCTGAATTCAGACTTCTAGCATCCCAAACTGTGTGGAAAAAAATTCTGCCCTTTAGAGCTGCCCACTTTTAGCATTTTTTATTGTTGTTGTTGTTGTTGTTGTTGTTACAATAGTATTAGGAAAGGAAGATATTTGACCAAACCAAGCACAATCAATAAGAGTGCATCTAAATTCCAAAATCAGTCTCCATAATAGTCTATGTGTTTCCTACTGCCAAAGGGGCCCTTTAGAGTAGTGAGAGAAGATCTTCACCCTGAAACCCACAGCGTCCCTTCTCAGCAGGAAGTAGCTAAGAGAATATGCCGTCCCCTTTTCCTTATGACTCAGGGTGAAGTCTCTCTCAGGGAGGAGTGATAGGGAATGGCAAAGGACACACTGACAAAGAAGATTAATCAGAACTGGCTTTGACAAGCACTGTGGCATTTGGACAAGAACAAACTGGGAGGAGGGTAGAGAGAATGGTGCAGCGGTGAATGAATGGAAACCCAAAATCTTTGTAAATGTTTATGAAAATTAATAAAATATAATTATAGGAAAAAAAGATATTTGACCAAAGAAACTTGAAGAACACAGAGTTAAATTTATTTCCTCTGGTAACAAAATTCCACTGATTTAAATTTAATATGTTACATAAATTATAGTTGATATACTAATGTGCCTAGAAGAGAGTAAACAAACCCTAAACCTGGAGGCAGATAGGTTGCATTCTGACTCTGGCTCTTTCCTAAATAGAACATGAACAGGAACCACTTTCTTTTCTGTGCGCCTCTGGTAAATCAGGGCTGGAACTAGAATAAGGCAGGCAAGGTGCATGGACGCATAATTTAAGGAGGCACTCACAAAGTCTATACCTGCACTGTCCTCAGAATGAGAGTCTCCTGAAAATGTTATATCCTACAAGGCTCTCTTGTCTTCCTCGGGGTGGAATGGTCTCTGGACCTCTTCCAGCTCTGACATTCCATAAATCCACAATTGTGGTCACAAAATCATGATGTAAGGAGAGAGTTGTTGGAAGATATTTGGGATGATTCCAGAAAAAGCAAAGGATTATAGGAATTTCCTTGGCAGACACCCTGTCTCTATCTTCACTCCCAGGCATTCTTCATAGATAGTAGCTCTAGCAAGTGCTAAAAGGTTACAGCTCTAGCTCACAGATTATTATAAGCATTGGTAAACCTGACTTATCAGGTGAGCAGGAATCTTCAGCATGCTTTCAACTCTGCCCACCCCCATGCACCTGCAGATAAGCACAACCTCACTGATTCTGCAGTTTACTCACCATAACTGTCAGTGTGTGCTGGGAAGGCCCTGTGCCCAGGCCCAGTTTCCCCACTGTCACCAAGATACCACTGCTAGGGTCCAACTGGAAGAGGCTGGCACTTCCTGGGTCTTGGCTGCCATGTATTGTGTAGATGAGACCTTTGCCCTTGTCTTGATCAGTGGCCTGGACTCGGAGAAGCTCGACCCCAGGCAGGGTGCCCTGGGGAACTTTAACTTCATAATGAGACTCCAGAAACTGAGGGCGATGGTGGTTGACATTGGCTACCATAAAAACATAGACCTAAGGAGGACGGCGAGAAAGAATGAAGACAGTAAACTTCAAAGAAGAGGAACCTGACTGGCTGGATCTTCACTCACTGTATCCTCAGTGCCTGGCACACAGCAAGCACTCAATGAATGTTTATTGAATGAATAATGGAATTTTCCAAACCCCAAGGCTTGAGGATGCTAAGATGCTTTATAGTCTAATATAGATTTTTAAATTATCTACTATATATATTTTTCATTATCTAAAATATATATTTAATAATTTAATATATGTTTAGTAATCTAATATTACTAAAGTACTGAAGAGCAAGTTGTCTCTCTGGAGATTAAGGTGCATCTGATACAGGCCATGGTCTTTGCTATCACTTGTTATGCATCAGAGAGTTGGACAGTGACTAAGGAGGACAGAAGGAGAATTGATGCCTTTGAGCTGTGGTGCTGGAGAAGGGTATTGAGGATACCATGGACTGCTAGGAAAACAAACAGATTCATCCTGGAAAGGGTTAAACCGGGCAGCTCCCTGGAGGCAAGGATTCTGAGGCTCTGTCTCACATACTTTGGACATGTAAGGAGGGACCGGTCCTTGGAGAGGGACATCATGCTTGGTAGGGTGGAGGGACAGCATAGGAGGGGAAGGCCCTCTATGAGGTGGATTGATTCAGTGACTGGGGTAATTGGGATGGGAGTGTCAGAGACAGTGAGATTGGCACAGGAGAGAGCAGAGTTAAGGGCTGTTGTACATAGGGTAGCTATAAGTCGCAAGGGACTCGACAGCACGTAACAACAACAACAATCTAATATATAATATATTTACTTATCTATAACAAAGAGCCTTTACATCAAATTAAATATACAAAATCTTAGTACAGGAAACAAACAAAGCTTTGTCTGAGATTGGAAAAGAAATCCAGAACCCCATTTAGTCATCATTTTTCATAACTCTGGTAACTCTAGTGATGTAATTTGATGGGTGGAGAGAAGGGTAGCTAAAGTAAAGGGGAAAGAATTGGTGTGAAAAACAATGTACAATGAACTTTATAAGTAAACCAGTATAAAATAAAACTCTTATTAAAAAAAAACCAAACAACAAAATGATCTTTCATTTAGGCAAAAGTTCTTATTTAAAGAAAGATCTAGAATGGGAACAAGAATTCTCTCACATCTACATAAGTATAGCGTGACTCAAACCCATATGATTCCACATTTGGTGTTCTTGAGGGAGAGCTCTCATAGCCTAGTGGTAAGAAGTTGCACTGTAATTCCAAAGGCATGCTGTTCAAACCCACCAGTTGTTCCATGGGAGAAGGATGAACAATCTTCTCCCATGTGATTTACCTACTTGGAAAACTCACTGGAGGGACAACTATGGGTCATTTCCAACTCAGCAGCACACAGCAACAACAACAATAACATCCCTAAAAGTCCTCTCCTTTCATCGTAGGGATCCTCAACTGAGGCCTCTCACCTGTGTGGCAATGACATGGGATCCATCTGTCACCTCCACAGTCAAGTTGTAGCTTGCCCTCCTCCTTGTATCAAGGGGCCTGGCTATGACAATGCTGCCTGTCGTCTTCTCAATGTCAAAGTCCATGTCCTTATCACCACCTGGCATAGGAGAGGAGCACACAGAATCTCAATGACTAAGATATAAACAGGCCAGTACGGGATTTGTCCATCAGATTTAGAAGTGTGGTAGTTTCCAACTCTGACTTGAGAGGATTGTAGGCATTTAAAGAAGAACCTGAATCACTGAATCAGAGATTCTAAATTGTTCACACACAGTATAATACCTGGATGATAAGTTGTAATTTCTACCCCAGGAATCAAAAAAGCTGCAATTTTTCTATCACATTCTTGTCAAGATTCAAATGATGCTAGAGAACAAGGAAGACATTTAAGGATTGAACTTCCTCAACAGAAGACCAAAATTTATTTCAGAACTCACTGTTACTGAGAATGAAATTTACAGTGTAATGGTTTACTTGCAGTTTTCATAGTCTAAAGAGCTATATATTACAGTATAAAATCCAGGATAGAGTTGGAGAAAATGTGAAACAAAACTCAAAAACATGAAAAAAGGCTGAGATTATTGGTCCAAGAGAGATTGGTGGGGCTTTATGTGACTATGACTCTTGGTTACCCTTGCAAGTGCAAGTTGAAGTGAAACTCACCCTCTATGGCTTAACTTTCAGCCAAATAATAGACCCACAAAGTGACAACTCCAGGGCAGTACTCATTTCTTAGACTAATCAACCATATATATAAGGTCAAAAGAGCAGCATTTGCCCAAAGATAAAGCCCTGAGGACAGAATGGGGTAGGATAGAAGGATTAAAAGAATAGAACAATGATAATTATATAAAATATAATATATTTGAGTTATCATATAAAGAAGTACATTTACAAAACATGATGTATACAAGTGATTATATGCAAAGCAACAAAAAATGTAAAGGAAATAATAACTACCATAAGGAAATGGGAAAGTGTGACAACATTATGAGTATTGTAATTAAGCTTATAAATAAAATACGTATGAATGGTTCAATGAATAAACATATTGTTTAGTGAGCTGTCATTCAACATACAATTTTTAGAAAGAGCCTATATGGAGGGAAAATGGAAGTTACTTCTGTTCAACAAGAACTAGTTTATGTTAATAAACCACAAAAATCTAAAATATAGAATACTATGCAGATAATTATGGAGCTCTGGTAGCCTAGTGGCAAGAAGTTGTGCTACCATTCCAAAGGTATGCAGTTTGAGGCCACTAGTTGCTCTGAGGGAGAAGGATGAGCAATCTCCTCCCACATGATTAACTGTCTCTGAAAACCCTCCGGAGGGTCAGCTATGGGTTGGTTCTGACTCTAGGGTATACAGCAGCAACAACAACAACATGCAGATATTTAAATGTCATGTTGTTGTTGTTGTTGTTATGTGCCGTCGAGTCGCCTGCGACTCATAGCGACCCTGTGTA